>NC_052512.1:3578939-3879367 GCF_014356525.2 Nilaparvata lugens | reverse complement strand
TGGACTAAGTGTTGGCAGGTTTGGCACATATAATCTTGCAAATTTTCACCCTGTTGAGCTTTGTCACAGTGGTTATGCTTATTAACAATAATTGAGTGGATTATTTTTCCAAAGTATTTGACTGCTCCGAGTGAATCTCAAGATAGGACTAAAAGTCTGCACCACAACAGTTATTTGAGTAAAGCAGAGATAGATATATAATACACAAGAGTTTTGGTAATATCACAGTTAATTGTTTGGTAATTCACAGTTATTTTTATGAGAAATTTTAATAAAGATCGAAATAGTTCATCCTATACATATATATCACATCCTTACACAGTCGGGAATAATTTTTCATGCAATTAATTGCAATTTGTTTATAGATGGAGTACTCTGCAATAGATTTACGCCAGGTATTAAATTTGCCAGGTGTGTCGCCAAGTCAAGTTATTTACCATCAAAGAGATCGTATCTTAGTGCACTAATATAAAAGTTTGTGAAGAATAAAATCAATGTTGACAGACTGTTTCTTTGCAGAAGTAGTAGTCTAGACCGCTTTAAGAACTGAGTTTGCATAAAACAGGAAATTTGAACAAGTAGAGTTCGTACTGATTTAAGGTCGAAATAGGTTATGTCATGTGCAATTTAGTTGTATCGAGTGCGTATAGCTCAAATTTCTGGTAAGACTTAAAGGTGCATACAGACTTTTGCTCTGCTCCGCAACCGAACGTCACTCCAGCAGAGCGATTGATGATCGACCGGGGAGCAACAGCGGTTCGACCGGGGAACGCGAGAAGATCTAACATCTTCCGTAACGTTCATGATCGGTGCGGGGGCAGAGCGACTGTGGTACGATGGAGGAACGAGGGCGGAGCGTGCTCGGTGCGGGATGGAAGCGCGTATATGTGTACGCAGCTTAAGCTTGCCATATACCTATAATTCATTCAATAAGCTTATTCAGAATAAATAATTTTTGGGGCTTGTAGTGTTGGCTTGTCCAGCATGTAGAGTTATGTAGAGATCCAGATAAGCAATAATTGATAATGACATGCAGTTTACCTTGTGGTTGCATCGCTCAGCTTTCTTATTTAGATTAAATTTTCTAGACAACTGCTACTCACAAACACTTTTCTCTTTGAAATTATTAGTAATTTGCATCTTCAAAGCAATTTTTGGTACACTTATTCTTATTTTTAATTTATAATTTAGATTATTATTTATTTATATTATTATTAAATTAATCATAATTTAGAATTGTGCTTATTTTTTATCAAGTTATAATATTCTGCCCTGATGTTAACTACTTCCAAACTTGCTAAACCATAATCATCTCCAATTGAATAGAGTTCAAAAATCAGATCTTCCTTAATCAAATAATCAGGATTTATCTTGTTAGTGACAAATTTTGACACATCAATGTCATGAAAAATTGTTTGAACAACTTTCAACATGTTACTGGAATCTATAGTGAAATCAATACAATTAAAAAATACTAACCTACAATGCTTGAATTAAACAGAGCTTGACTAGTAGCTAGGCTACAGTTTACTATTTGTGATATTTGTACAAACAATGTGTTTTTGTACAAACAAAACCAAACTTCAATCAATGATATTATTAATTAAGCTACTGAAATGAAACCACAATCCATTGTGCTATCATTTGTTATTGTAACCACGTTCCAGCTACCATTTGTTACAACCAGTTCAATAATAAACTACTTGTAAACAAGAGAAAGAATGCAATGAACCCCAGAGTCGGCAGATCATGTCAGCAGCTCAATATCATGAGAGAAAACAGGTTAAGAAAATTCGAAATTTCAGAGAGTCAAGAAAATAACAATATATTCCTCAAAACAAATATGGAAATCGAAAAGAAACCATGATTTTCACAAAGTACAGAATTATAGAAGATTGATATAGAATTAAATTTAGAGTTCATGAATTTAGGAAGTAGCGCTACCCCTTTAATATTTCACTCGACGTTTTGAAAGATTTCCAAGTTATTAATTTGCGAAGAGAAGAGAATATGTAGTTGAAGAGAATGTAGAAATCTGATGATGCAGCTTACGGAAATTTAGAAGAAGTATTTACTTTAATTTCCAGTGTCTTAATGATGTTTAGTCAAGTTTACTTAAATTCCATGGTCCAGTAGTTAGATTTGTTGTACAAGCAGGTTGTGTTTCAAGATATCCTCAATTTAATCATATTTAACCCATCTGGGAAGTGGTGGAGCCCCCAATATTTATCAAAAAAGTACAACATTGGTTACAAATGGTGTAGCAATGGTTGATTAAAAACTTAAATTCCACTGAGTTTCTCTATTTCCGAACATTTGACCCCCTATTATAATTTCTGGTTAAGAAACTATCCCCAATATTCACACAACATTCTCAAAGATTTATACAGTTTCTGTCAAGTAGTTTACGTGTCTATAGGGAACAAACAAACAGACATTCATTTTTAGATTTTCCAACTGCAAAATAAATAATTTACTGAAAATCAATTAATTCTGAACACCGGAGACAGCTTAATTATTCGAAACGAAGCAATGTCTTTAAGAGCATGTAAGTATTTAACCTGAGGCCGCACTGCTGAATGGTTACACACAGAACAGTCATGCATTTTGCTTTTTACTTTCCTTGTCCTATTACCATAGGTAAGGAAAGTATTGCTTTCCGTAAAAATTAAGGTACCCCAATTTCTAAATTTCTATACGTTTCAAGGTCCCCTGAGTCCAAAAAACTGGTTTTTGGGTATTGGTCTGTATGAGTGTGTGTGTGTGTGTGTGTGTGTGTGTGTGTGTGTGTGTGTGTGTGTGTGTGTGTGTGTGTATGTGCGTCTGTGTAGCCTACACGATATCTCATATCCAAATTAACGGAATAACTTGAAATTTGGAACTTAAGGTCCTTTCACTATAAGGATCCGACACGAACAATTTCGATCAAATGCAATTCAAGATGGCGGCTAAAATGGCGAAAATGTTGTCAAAAACAGGGTTTTTCTTGATTTTCTCCGAAACGGCTCCAACGATTTTGATCAAATTCATACCTAAAATAGTCATCGATAAGCTCTATCAACTGGCACAAGTCCCATATCTGTAAAAATTTCAGGAGCTCCGCCCCATCAATGCAGATAGATTCCCAATTATCAGGCTTCAGATACAATTGAAACAAAGAAAATCAAGTGGAGTAGATTGAGCATGAAAATCTCTACAATTAATGTTCAGTAACATTTCCACCTAAAATTGAAAATAAGCTTTAAATTCGAGAAAATGTGATTATTCAATTGCAAATTATTGTTAATTCTATCAAATCATTCACTATGAAGAGATAGCAGACCTCATCTGTGTCTCCAGCGTTATTGCCCTGTCACCAGCTGGCTCAAATATTTGAATAGTAGACTTGAGATGCGCGGGAACACTAGCGTCAGTGATCAATTTTCATAACGGCAAGGAAAGTTGTGTGAGTGCGTCACACCAGATTTTTTAGTCGGGGCGTTTAGAATAAAAAACATGAGCGGTTATGGAGCAGCACTCACTCTTGTTTACTATCTACCGACGGCTGTTTTATTTCTGTGTGTGGCCACCTCACAAATCCTCTCCCAGAAGGATTACATGTAAACTTTGAAGGACCTTAGGGAAGAGTCCTGAAGTCGGATTATAAATTTAATAGGCCATGAACATGGTCCTGAACATAACGAACACAACTAAAAATAAATAATCAAATCCGGTGCACACATAAAAAAGCTATTGAATGTCAAAATTTGAGGCTCGATTTTTATTTATATAGATGTGAGACGCATAGTTTGTCAGATATATGCAAAAAACCAAAAAAGGTACATTTTAGCCACCCCCACTTCCTCAGAACAGGTGATAGGGTTGGTGACTTTTGATATGCTTACCTCCTTACAACACTAAACAGAACTGCGGGGTCAAAAATTGTCTTTCAAACTGTTCCCTCCTTAGCTCCAAAGTCCTTCGTTGATTAGATTGACGATCAAATTTCACAACGTAGAATTGGTCAATGCACTTGAAAACGCTCTTAGAAAAGCTTACCCATAGCAATGGAAGAGGAACTTTATATTACACAATTGCCTTAATATTCAAACATTTCATTGTGGAATCAATGAAAATATCACATTGATTTAACTGATTGTTCAGGAATTACTTCATTAAATATAGGTTTCTTCCATATTCAGATGGCACTGTCAAAGTCAGATCAACTTTTAGGTTATGTTCGATTTCGGAGTTCACTGACAAACTGACATTACAGAATCTTTTCTATGTTATGTAAACTATATATAATATAGTACAAAAATATTTTTTACCCTTTTTAATTACCTCTAGATAGAAGTATTGATTTGTGAACACTCTATCCTTTCTAATATTCCATTTTACTAAATGTAATGTATTACATTACAAACGAATTAGTTGATCACAAACTAATATCTGAGGAAGTCAGATTGTACTGTAATGTGACTGATAAAAATGTTTAAACTAATTAAATAATGATAAAAAAGGTTCTTTGAACTTCTCGTAAAAGAATGGCGTCAGATCAGGTATGTATCCAGTATTTTATTTTTGAAATTTTCAATATTAAGCAGTAATAACTGAAGCTTAACACATTTCATATATTCTGTGCTTCAGCTCAATAACAATAGTAGCCTACCGTACCTATTTATAAACGGATCTTATTGGTAAATAATATTTCAAAATATAAAACGATCCGTTCTAATTTTATATTCAGTTACAATACAAATTATAAGTGACTGAATCATTTTTAATTTGTTTTTAACTTCACATAAGCTTATGGTTTTTATTGAATAAAGAGGTGAAACCTTATAAAAATGAATGATAAACGTAGACAATATAGAAATGAAATGAATAGAGATTCATGACCGGTGTCATTAATTTTATAATAATTTGTGACAAAGGAAAAGCTTCTGAAATAGCCACAATAAAATGTCAATTATACATTTTCTCAATCAGCCAGTAAAAGCATCGATAGATGAAGATTATTTAGGTACTTTCTTTTTTCTGATAGAATCAGTAATTGGGCCCCCTTTTCTATCTTAAGGTGCATTTCCTTAGAGTCATTCTATAGTGAGGTCCACATTATAATGACAGTGTTTGATTAGCAATGGTATTGGTATCCTTGTCTATCATTCAAGAAAGCGGATAGCGCTATCTCTCTCTCTCTCGCTTTGCTCTGTTACCAGATCGGCTTTTAACAATGTAGAATTGATAATTAACAAAATATTTTAACAAAAAATCTTAATTATGGTAGTTCATTATGAAATTATTGAAAAATATAATTTCTTGCTTGATAAAATATAATTGATTATTTTAAACGAGAATGAACAATTAATAATACATTGTCACGATGTATTTCGTGACTAAGGAGGTAAATTGTTTTTAGAGCTAGTTTTGTAGACGCTCGGTTATCTTTGTACAAGATCAGTGCCCAGGCACTGGGCTACTGCTCTGCTAAGCCGCGCACCCTTGTCTTATCTCACTCGGCTGCCAAGGGAGGCTTACCGAGCAGAAGAGAGAGCCAGTTTGGTCAGTTGGTCTAGAGCCACAGTATACATATAGTATGGAAACTAGGCTAGTAACCTGTCGCAAAAATCCGCCATCTTGCTAGGAAGCGCCACATTGTAATAGAATTGATGGTAGATTCGGATCACTTTAATGATCCGGATCAATTCATCTCATTCACTGCCACGAGCCAATCAGAAGACCAGGATTGGAACTTCCCAAGGTCACGTGACGTGTCTAGTATTTGCGTCATGTAAAAAGCATTGGTTAGATAGGCGTTTTATTGACAGTTTCCATTCTGTACCTATTCTGTGCTAGAGCTGTTGAAGGAAGCAGGACGCGGCCAGAGCGGGTGCAACTCGTGACACGGTCATCCTCTACACTTCTTCAACAACTTCGAACTGCGCCTTCCCTTAACTGGAGTTGAAGGAAGACGCGTGAGGCATCGAGATACGGCACTGGCGAGACGGCGAGTCCCGTACGACGACTTCCGCGACACGTGGCAGCCTGTTTCGTCCTGTGACAACAAGTTAGATTTTGGATCAAAATCTAACAGAACTCAGGAAGATTCCGAAGAGGGTCGGAATCGCAAGAGGACCTCAAGTAAGGATTGGGAACACCTTTCACGTCCCGGAGATCTCGATCCTCACTGCTGGAAACAGCCGGTGACCAAGGTATAGGCCCTCTTATCTTGCTGATTCCAAGTGGAATAGCAAAAGGACCTTCAGTAGGGATTGGGAACACCTTTCACGTCCCAGATATCACGATCCTGAGAGCCAGAAAACAGCCGGTGACCGAGGTGTTGGACTCGGTGACCACTAGTGACGCCCGGTTCCAGGGCCCTTCTATCTTGCTGATTCCAAGTGGAATAGCAAAAGGACCTTCAGTAGGGATTGGAAACACCTTTCCAGTCACGGAGATCGTTTTCCCAGAGGCTACCAGACTGTTCCTACTCCCGTCTCTCCATGTCCAACCCTGTTAGGCAGTGCGAAAGCACGGCCCCTCTTTCCTTGAAGAGGAAATCATCTCAACAAGGCACTCAAGGCCCTGTTTCAACCCCCGACAGGAGTCAGGGTGGTTGACGGACACCACACGAAGCGTCCCGTCTCCTATTGTTGCCCACCCCGACTGAGTCTAGCTGGCCCAGAGCGACACTGGGAATTCTGATAGAAAACGGTGTGGGCGAAAATCTACTCAGAGCCTTAAGATAAAGTAAGTTGATTTGTTGATAAAATCAGTAATATTGTTTACCCCTATTTTTTATCTCAGGTAGATGAGCTGAAAGAGCAGGGGAATGCTTGTGTAAAAGCAGGAAAGTTTGAAGAAGCAGTTGTGCACTATTCGCATGCTATCAAGTTGGACACCAAGAATGCGGCTCTGTATAGCAATCGCTCGTTTGCGTTTCTGCGCATGAGTCAGTTCTATCATGCAATGCAAGATGCCAAACAAACCATACAGCTGAGACCCGATTGGGTGAAGGTAAGTCACACCTCACGGTCAAATTAAATCAACTATTTCATGGTTCAAAGTTGAAGTCAAAATATTTTATTGCAGCAGCTAATTGAGAACATCAATTGCATCACAAATGTCAATGATAGATTGAATCATAATTACAAGCAAGAAGTCATTACAATAAATTATAAAACATGAAAATATACTCATTTTCATAACAATATAAGTGAAACACACTCATAAGACATAATTATATGACTAGTTCCAGTGGCGTAACGTACACCCCCGCTGCCCCCGCGGCGCGGGGGGCCCGGGCTAGGGCCCGGATAATATGTAGGCTAATATAGGTTTTCTGAAAAAATAAAATTACCTGGTCCACGGGGCCCGGGTTAGGGCCCGAAATGATAATTATATATTGCATACTTTAAAAAGAAAAAATGAATAATCATGGAAGTAGCTTTTGATAAAAAAGCAGAAGTTTTATGGTGGAAAATGACAGGTTTCATTCATTGTGTAAGAAGGAATATGCAATAGAACAATGTTATCAGTCTGGTTATAAATTAATATCAAGAGAATACAAGTAGAAAATAATGAATAAGGCAAGAAAGAAAAACAATCATTGTTCAAATCTACTCGTAATGATAATTATGGTTACATTGACAGAGTTTCAATAATTGTGTGCTGGTAGTGAGCTTATTGAAAAATTAGGAATGTTGTTTGTTTACAAATCATTAAAATTTATACATCCGGTTAGACAATCCAGACTGAGACTATTCAAACCACTTACTTAAAAAATATATATATATATATATATATATATATATATATATATATATATAGTGTGTGGCAGGGGCGCCGTAAATATAGATAGGCCTACTATATAATAGCTTACTCAATTCATTATTTCATTTGCAATTCCCATTCGCATTCAGTGGTTCAGTTCCTCAAATTTACAAAACAATGACTATGATCTCTTCGAAGCAACTATGCAGTTAGAGAGAGCAAAAGAAAATTTGACTTCGATGAACTGAGCCAAGACGATAGATTGGTAGACAGGAATTGGTAGACAAAGTCATTGCTCAGCTAACAACCAGATTTCAAGCTATGGGTAGGGTTAGCAAACTATTCATTGTGCTCACTCCAAAATTCTTTATACAAGCGAGGGACAAAGAAGTGTCGGAAAAAGTGAATGTGCTTGTTTCTGAGTATGAAGTAGACCTCAGCAAAGACCTCAGTTTTCAGTTGAATTCTTCCAGAGTAGCCTTAAAGACTAAAATTGTAAAAATAACCTCGATTCGGCAGCTAGCAGAGCTTTTGATAATTGAAAATTATACCATAGCATCAAGCTTCCCAGACATATACACTGCTTGTATTATTTTCTGATGCTACCAGTTGTAACGGGTGGAGGTATCTATAACACTACCCCACACCTGACACCATTGTAACGGGTGGGAAGCCAGGGGGGGATTCATTTATGAGAGGACTCAATTTTGTAACAAGGAAAAAATGTATGATAATTATTTTTAAAATCTCTTCTTAACTATAAACTTGTTTAAATTATTCGAATCCACGGTTGGGAGCTTTGGATGGATTCATTCATGCAAATGCCAAGATCTTCACTATTGTTTAACAACACCTGTTTTAGCAACAAGTAACTTATTACGAGCCACGAATGTAAAATAAAAGATTTTGTAGAAATGCTACTGCTATTAATTTATTAGTTGTATTCAAACATACAATTATTTATTAACGGTCATGTTTGAAATTTTGTTACATCGAATCATAATCTTCACTGTAACCACTCTGGTTATTTATTCAATTACTTGTTTCAAAATTACATAAAAAAATAATTCCAAATAATATTTTTCAAATTAAGACTTTATCGCAATGAATCATAATTAATATTTGGACAAGTTTTGCTAACTCACTCTACAATAAATTTAGTGCCTCGGACAATTTATCTGGTCAATCTATTTGAACATAATAAAATAATTGTGGCACTCACCATGGAATCGAACATTTAACAAATAAATCGGCACTCACAATCACTCACGTTTACATTTTAACTACGGTACCTACTATTTTTCATACTACATGCTTTTAAATTATAAAAATAAAAATAGGGATATTTTTCATCTAAATAGGCCAATGCCTAATTTAGAGGCCGAGACTTGTTCTATGACTACATCTTCTCGCGGTGGCGACTCGATTAGAACTGCCGCTCTTCCACTCAAATTTTTCAATTTTGAAGAAAACACGTGAAGCGCCCGGCCCAATTTCTGGTTAAAACGTCGTGGGGTTGCACGGTTCAAATACATTTCTAAATACGTTTGTATTAATTTCATTACGAAATCCAAGCCAGTACTATGTAAATGCTAGAAGACTGCAATAATTTGGATGAATAAGAAGCAAGTTAGCAAATCTTTTATGGCAACTCAAAATTTAGGTGCTTACTTTGTGCATGAATAAATTCTTCAACAATCAAAAACAAGGCTCACTAGAGTTCATATTGGAAAAATTTAGTTCAATTCAGATCAGTTCAACAACTTGAATGAAAGGCACAAAAAAGCTACAATTCAAACCTCTCAATATTCACTATATTACACAGTTACTGTAGCAAGTGCAGAGCGGTCTTTTTCTAAATTAAAAATAATAAAAAGTTACTTGAGGAGTAGTATGACGCAAGGCCGTCTTTCTAATTTTGCTCTGCTAAGCGTAGAGAATAAGAGAGCCCATGAAATAGTTCTCGATGGAGCTATCAGAATATTTGCATCTCGAAAAGCAAGTCGACAGAATAAATTAAAAGTATAAATCCTACAACTCAAAGGTAGGCTACTATTTTTTTCAAATCAATAAAATAAATAATATTATCAATCAAACTCTAATTTAAAACCTTGAAAATTTTTAGCTTTTTACTAAAACCTAAAACTTAAACTTCTTTAAATGCGCGAACAAAAAATCAGAATACAAACATGTGAGAAAATAGACATGTGGGAGGAAGAACCAAGGTGCTACTTTACCCAGAAAGCAGTGATTGCAGAACTTGGAGGCTTGTAGGAGACATCAAATCAAAGGTTTTTATAAATTATTATCTTTATTATTTTAATAATTCATGAATCTTAAAACTAGATAGAACTTTAGATTGAACTTATTAACCGTAGTTCTAGCTCTAAAGGTTGGATTCTATATTTGTAGCTTGAAACATAATTATTGACTTGAATTATTGTAGAATTCAATCGAGAACAAGTTTTATTTTCTCAACTAAACTATGTAATTCAATCATGAAATATGTACGTTCACATTAGAGTTTAGGATTGAGGAAGAAGGGGGCTGGAGAAAGGTGGTACGATTTTAGAAGAGGGGCCCGAATTTTTTGCGGGGGGGGCGGTTTGGAAACGTTACGCCACTGACTAATTCACTCATAAGAATACCTAGTTGCTAATCAAGCATATTGCTCTGCCAACATTTCTGGCTAATCGATTGCAGCTGAATAAGGACAAGACCCCAAGGATCATCTGCAGCTTGTCACGTGACCCACAGAATCCAGTGAACCTGCTAGGTTTTGTCTTGACTGCAAACTCACCTGGAACAATCATATACAGCAGGTAACCAGCCGACTCTTCCTGTTACTCAAGATGAGGGGTCTGGTGACTGAGAGATATCTGGTAATGATGTATCACGCTCTCTTTCTCTTCAATTGCCACATCACTTATGGATTGCTCCTGTGGGGTCATTCGACAGGGGCTGTTGATGTCCTGAGGCTGCAAAAGAGGGCTGTAAGAATCATAACAGGCACAACCATCTTGCCCACTGTAAGCCCATCTTTGCTCGCCTTGGTGTACTGACGGTCATCAGTCATGACATCCTCCTGTGCTACAAACCACTCTCGGTCTCAGTCAGCACCGTAACGCGCATGCGTTAGTAATGTTTTTTCCCGTTCCATTCAGTCAGTTCTTCGAATGTAACGTTCTCTATGATTATGGTTACCGAGCACTAACTGGAGCCAATCGTCATTCTATTTGATAATATTATCAACCAATGATAATTTATCATAAAATTCAATATAGTAATCAATATATTATTATTTTATTCAATAAAAGAAAGAGTACTTTTGAATAATACAACGGTTGTTATTTAACTGATGTTAAGAAAACACTATAACTAAGTCAGCATTTTGTCATTTCAAAGCAAAAACCTAACCCCCTAACCTCCCCTTTCAAATTTAAACATTAATAAACATAACTCTTGGTAAAAACCCCTGATCCATTGCAGCATATTGCAATTTCAAAGCAAAATCATAACCCCCTAACCTATCCTTCCACCTTTGAAACATCAAAAAACATAACTCTACCTGGACCGTAGCCCCTTCTAGCATACTGCAATTTCAAAGCAAAAACCTAACCTATCCTAATGAAACATTATTAAATATAACCAAAGTAAAACCTAACCCCTAACCCTTTCACATTTAATACTTTAGATTTATTCGTCATATTTAGAACAAAACATAAACATGTGGTTCATTTTCTAGAACTAAACATAATTATATCCATTTTATGATGCGCGAGTTGAATCTTGTTGGCACGCAATCAGCGTGTATAGTAAGGTCCACGTTATAATGGCAGTGTAGGAAGATAGGAGAAATGGGTTGCCAGATCCCAGCCTTGCCACCCAAACAGCTGATGCTGGTATATCTCATGAATTTAACTGTTCATTATTGTTGAAAATAGTTAATCATATTTTACCTGTTGAGAAAATATATTTTTTAAAGATGTAATAATAAATTTTCATGATTGAGATAAAATATTTTGTCAATTAGTTGAGTTTTTACATTGTTGATGAACGAAGTGGCAACATCGCAATGCGTGAAAGAGATAGCGCCATCTGCTTTGTTTAACGATAGACAAGGATAGCAACACCATTGCAAATCACACACTGTCATTATAACGTGGACCTCACTATAGATACTCGAAGAATACTTTTGAATAACTATGTGATAACTGTGACCGTTGCTAGCCGTGACTCAGTATCTGAGACAAAGAGAAGCTGCTCCTGTGCTCGGTTAGTTCAGTCACTATACAGGATGATTCTTAATTATAGTAAAATAATCAAATACGTGATATTAGAGGTGAAAATAAGAAAAAAGTTCTTATAAACATATATCCATAAACGCTTCATTAGCGAGCTATACAGGGTGAAAGATTTCGCCCGGAATTCAGTTCCTCTGGTGAAATACACCGATGCTTAATCGTGCTGGATTAATATGGAAAAATTGAGTAAAACTAGTCTGGAAGCTGTAGTGTGAGTAGTTTTTGAGAAAAAAGTTGAAATATGCAAAAAATCTAAGTAGAAAAACACAGACTTCTACGTTTGATGCCCAATAACTTCCTTTAATAACCAGTAAACAAATAATTTTTTGCAACAAAAATTGTAGAGAATTTAATTCTAAGAAGAAATATGTAAGCTGTGTAAACTAAATTTGAATAAAATGTATTCTTATGTAGTACATTACACCGCAAAAATTTGCTGTTTTATGAGGAGAAAACTAATAACTCATAGGTTGTAGCTGATTGCAAATGTAACATGGATTCAAATAACAGCTGTTCCAAAACAGCGGATTTATTTTGTTTTAAATAAGAAAATATTTAAAAGAAATCATCAGCTGAAAATTATTTTCAGAAATATTTTAGCTCATTGTTGAACAAAACAACAAACTAAGTTAGGCCTTCTGTAACCGCGCTGTGTTTTTTGTTTAATCTATTAACCAGTTATTTGTAACCATTTCACTTTGCTTTTGTGTTGAGTGTTGACTTTTTAAAAAATGGCAGGTAATTTTAGACATTATTCATACTCCGAATTAGCTGACATGCATTTTAAAGTATGGAATGGGACACTATAATAGTACTGAAGCAAGACATTTGTATCAAGAGAACTTTCCTAACCGAGTATGTCCAAGTTCAAGGTGTTTAGCCACTATTCATCAACGTCTGTCTGAAACAGGTTCTTTGATATCCAAAGAGCACATTTATGCAGGCAGACCCCGATCTACTATGACTGTTGAGTTAGAAGATCAGGTTCTTAATGAAATTTATGAACATCCAGAGAAGAGCACGAGAGAATTGTCAGTGCAGTTTAATATCAATAAATCTACTATTTGGAGGATACTAAAAGAGCAACAATTACATCCATACCACCTCCAGAAAGTTCATACTCTATTGCCACGAGACTGTATTCCCCGTGCTGGTATTTGCAGATGGTTTTTAGAAAAACTTGTTTTCGCCACACTGCACAGAAAGCAGCTGTTTTCCAGTCCCTACGTAGATCTGAAAGACCTTGTTTGCAGACGACGTCAGAAAAGGGTTTCTTTTCCGGTCTAGGCCAGAAAGTTGTCTCTTTCCAGCCGCTTATGGCTGGAAACAACGCGCTAATTATTATTAATAAGTCATCCGCTAGATCGGGCGAGTGTCCACTTTCATAATAAGCTGAAGTCGCCATGATTTTAGTTCCAGTTTCGAATCAAACTAATTCGCTTCGCAACCAGTTTTATTCAATTATTTATTGTTGATTAGTGCATTCCGAATTTTCAAAAATGCTTGAAGATGACTGTGGTATTCCAAGTGAAATTTTAAAAGAATCTGAAATCCTGACTGCAAATCTTCTACCACTAAAATCAAGAGATAGGTACGATAGCTTAACGAGTATTCTTTATTTTGTATTCTTTATTTATTTTGTCAGCAATACCTGTAGTGTGGCGAAAAATATCGTTCGCACCACGGGCAAAAATGTTTTTCCAGCTCTCAATCTTTTCTAGTCCTCGGCCTACGGCCTCGGACTTGAAAACCGATTTCGAGCTGGAAAAATCTCATTTTCTGCTCTAGGTGCGAAATATACTATAACCCAAACTTTTTAACAACCGTTTTATTTACCGACGAGGCACACTTTACAAGAACAGCTATCGTTAACGTCCACAACCAACATATTTGGGCAGATGAGAATCCTCATGCCATCAACCTTAATCGTCCACAACATCAGTTTCCAGTAAACATTTGGGCAGGAATCATAGGAGATCATCTACTTCTGTTCGAGCTTCCTCCCAGGCTTAATGGCATAATCTACTCGAAATTTTTGAGAGAGGAGCTATTTATCTTACTTGAAGATGTACCTCTTCAGTTGCGCCAGAACATTTGGTTTATGCATGATGGAGCTCCAGCACACTTCAGTGTTGCTGTTCGTGAACACCTGAATCACAGCTTTCCAAATCCGATAGGCCGAGGTGGGCCAGTACCATGGCCAGCTAGGTCACCAGACTTAAATCCTTTGGATTTTTATCTTTGGGGACACTTGAAAACCTAAGTATACAATACTCCGATTGATACCATTGAAGAACTCCGATTAAGGATTTTGAACGGAATAGAAATGATAAAGCAGACTCCTGGAATATTTGAACGGGTCCGACAATCGATGAGAAAACGTCTGAACATATGCATTCAGAACAACGGAGGTCACTTTGAACATCATCTTTAGTCTTTTGGTATAAGTTTAATGTCATTTAGATATGTTACTTTCATAGAAAAATAAAACTTTTCTTAAAAAGCGAATATTTTATTTGCAATCAGCTACAACCTATGAGTTATTAGTTCTCTCCTCATAAAACAGCAAATTTTTGTGGTGTAATGTACTACATAAGAATACCTTTTATTCAAATTTAGTTTACACAGCTTACATGATTCTTCTCAAAATTAAATTCTCTGCAATTTTTATTGCGAAAAATTATTTGTTTACTGGTCATTAAAGAAAGTTATTGGGCATCAAACGTAGAAGTCTGTGTTTTTCTACTTAGATTTTTTGCATATTTCAACTTTTTTCTCAAAAACTACTCACACTACAGCTTCCAGACTAGTTTTATTCAATTTTTCAGATATTTTTCCATATGAATACAGCATAAGTTTCTCAAAAACCAGTCCTCAAACAATTTAGCATCGGTGTATTTCACCAGAGGAACTGAATTCCGGGCGAAATCTTTCACCCTGTATAGCTCGCTAATGAAGCGTTTATGAATATATGTTTATAAGAACTTTTTTTCTTATTTTTACCTCTACTATCACGTATTAAATTATTCTACCATAATTAAGAATCATTCTGTATACATTGGTATTGCATGCAATTTATATTGTAGTTCTGATTTTCTATATATTATTTGGGTACATAAGAGAAGTCCAGAACCAATTTCTTCATGCAAAATTTCCTTGTGCTAGATACAGAGTGGCCCAAAAACTTCGTATTTTCGGCTCATTTTCCAGTTTTCATCTATTTCTGCCAAATCTCGTTATCGGACAGAAAACTTTGTTCTCGCTTAGATTATAAAATTCTTTCTTAGAAAAATTTCTAAAAATCTTTCTTAGATTATAAAATTCTTAATAAAATGAGATCATCCGGAACTCTCTATCTCCAATGAGTACTGAGTTATAATTTTTCAAAAATGAGTGAAATTTGAAGAAAAAATAAATTTTGATGAATTTTAGTTTTTGGTCAACAATATCTTCCGATTGTTACCATTTAGATGTATAATTCAAAATCCCTCTGGACGTATTTTTGTGCTCTACAATCTGAGATCAAGTAGAGCGCTCTATCTCATATAGATTTCCAGGTACACCTGACAACAATGCTCCTTGTATTGTGAAAAACACCTAATTTTTAGATTCATCCATCATCACCAACTACATTGTCCTCACATTGACATTTAGCACAATGACATGAGATTATGTTTTATGAGAATCACCCGTTAGATGCACTTCATTTCATTATTTCCCAGTGGAGAGGCGCGCTTAAGGACACCTCAAGGATCAAAATTTCAAACACTTACAACTTTTGACACAATGCTCAGATTTCATCTTACAACACTTCATCCTTCTCGGCTCGTCAAGGCGGTCCAAAATAATGCATCATAAGTCGAATTTGGTCGAAAAATGGAAAATGTATTGTTGAGTGTTATGTAATGTAATATTATGAGTGAATGTAATATTCCAATACACAAAAAATGGCCAATTTTCACATCTCCACTAGATCTGGAAATTTTATCAGAAGTATTTCACAAGTCATGCAGCTTTGAATATAGAAATTGGCCATTTCTTGTGTTGGATGTATCCAGGAGACGCCTCCACGGATCACAGGCCAGTAGGATTTCTGCCCTGAAATTCTTCAACAAGCTGGCTCATGGTGTGAAGCAGTTGGATGAGCCGCCTTCAAGAGAACCGGCCGGAAGCTACTGTGTGACAGTGTGAATGAATTCATGGTTGATGATTTGAATTTTTACTGAAAGCGGTTACTGGATCACTGCCATCTGTGTTGAATTGCGTGTTTTGGGTTTTTGACGCCATCGATGCCACAAGTGTGGGTAATGCATGAAGCAGAACGTATTCACTATAGTCAAGTCTACATTATAAAGTCAGTAAAGTAACAAGATATATATTAAAGGTCACGTTATAAATAAAAAGATAAAAGACGCTGTGAAGAAAAAGATAAAGGAACAGCGTTGCTGATTCTCTGCTTTCCCACTACCTTCTATAGAGGATAGCTAATAATGATGTAATAGCAATTGTTTAAAACAATCAATTTAATTTTATTCGTCAAGAAAATATATTTTTCAATAATTGAATAATTGACCGAGCGAAGTGAGGTCTAAGATTCAAGTCGACCTCACTTCGCTCGGTCAACTATTTTATCTATGACCACTGTCAAGCAAAGCTACAACGTATAACAAACTGGAAGCATGACGAATTGAAACATTGAAAAACTGAGAACTTGACGTAAGGCTCTGCCTCTGGAGGATGTTTGCTGAATTATCTCCGGCAGTCATCGTGGTAATGAAAATAGGCCTATTCCATATAGTCCTATAACCATCCTCGGTGAATTCAGAATCTTTATGCAAAATTTCAAGGTAATCAGTTATAAGAGTTGAAAATTCACAGCACAAAAAATGAGTTTCATAGGTGTCGAACCCGCAACCTTAAGGTGCGTACAGACTTTCGCTCTGCTCCGCAACCGAACGTCACTCCAGCAGAGCGTTTGATGATCGACCGGGGAACAACAGTGGTTCGACCGGGGAACGAGAGAAAATCCAACATCTTCCATAACGTTCATGATGGGTGCGACTGCCGAGCGGAGGCGGAGCTACTGCGGTACGATGGAGGAACGAGGGCGGTACGAAGGCGGAGCGTGCTCGGTGCGGGTTGGAAGCGTGTATATGTGTACGCAGCTTTAGATTTATTAACCGCGTTTGCTACCAACTAAGCTACGGAGTTACATGGGATAGGACTGTTTGGTAGGGATTTTATGATCACATAAACGTTGAATCACAAAATGGAATGTATTGAATATGTGTCAATTATTCAACAAGAATCAATTGATTAATGCCAATTAATAAAAGCATTTGTCCATCCTCAGTAAATTCATTATCTTCATGCAAAATTTCAAGTTAAGGCGTGATGATGTATTCGTGTATTTCCTATCCCGTACATGTGTAAGGCGATTTTTTCCTTAATTATATTATAGATGTATGTATTGAGGTTCTGGTTTGCAGGGCCAGCATTAATAGACAGAAGGTTGAACACTCACAGGTGTAAGATTCAAAGTGGTGGGGGAACGCCAGCGTGACGTCACGTGTAGCAAAGAAGTTATAGAGTAACCACACTGAGCATAAAGTCTATTAACTGAAGCTTCAAATACGTCGTCGTTTAATTCCCTTAAGATTAACCTAGAACTTTAAAATTCTCTGTACTTGTAGCGAATGAATCACAGATTCCAATGATGTGGATGAATATACCAATTTCAAGTTTATTCAACTTTTATAAATAAGATGAAGTTTAAAGTTTAAAGTTTTCTCAAGAATCTTAAAACGTGACATGAAAAAGTTAATAAGCTGAAAAAACGTTAAGTAGACAACGTTATACTATTATATTTTCAAATTAACTCATAAAACAATCTTGATAAACCAATGCATAAACCGATCCCGATAAATCCGATTCATAAAAATATCAATATGATTATAATGTATCCATTCATATAAAAATATCAATATGATTTATATGAATTCATTCATATAAATGCACTGAACACATGCAGGTATCGAACACATGTTCTACAACTGTACTACGAGAAATATCTCATCCCCGAAATTCACAAACTGACGTATAGCCAAACTATATATACTAGTAGTTCTGTGAACAGTAGACCTCACGCTGTATTCTCATCCACAAGTACCTGATTGAAACTATAGACCCTATGGAAATACAGCAATAGACTGGCTTCTCCACACATCTGTGTAATCACTTGTCAGCTGATTTATGATGAATAATTCTATAGTCTGATTTTTACTCTAATATTGGCGTATGAAGGTGGCTCCTTTTTCCTTTTATATTATCCTTGAAATGCAAAATTTCCAAAAACCTTGTATATACGTCGACGCGCAATTAAAAAAGACATACCTGTCAAATTTCATGAAAATCTATTACCGCGTTTCGCCGTAAATGCGCAACATATAAACATTTAAACATTAAGAGAAATGCCAAATCGTCGACTTGAATCTTAGACCTCACTTCGCTCGGTCAATAAGATTAAACTAGTAGTTCTGTGAACAATAGACCTCACGCAGAATTCTCATCCACAAGTACCTGATTGAAATTATAGACCTTATGGAAATACAGCAATAGACTGGCTTCTCCACACATCTGTGTTATCACTTGTCAGCTGATTTATGATGAATAATTCTATAGTCTGATTTTTACTCTAATATTGGCGTATGAAGGAGGCTCCTTTTTCCTTTTATATCATCCTTGAAATGCAAAATTTCCAAAAACCTTGTATAGACGCTGACGCGCAATTAAAAAAGGAACATACCTGTCAAATTTCATGAAAATCTATTACTGCGTTAATTGCATGCCAATTCCGATACAATAGATGAGTGAGTGACCTTCTACCTACTAACTTTGTTGCAGGGCTACTTCCGATTGGGCGAAGTGCAAAGAAACACCAAGCACTTTGGCGAGGCGATTCTGTCCTACAGTCGAGCGCTGCAATTGGCGCCGAACGATGTGACCATCGTCGAGGCACTCACAAACACCGCTAGAGAAAGTCAAAAAACAAAGAAAGGTAAACCAAATTAAATTACTTTTTCATTTTCACACAATATAACACATTAAATACTAACCCCCTGGGTTAGAGAACTCGCTGAAGAACTTACTGTTGTATTGTAATATAATGTTGTAAGTAAAACATATCAGCTGTGCTGAATAGTGAGTTGTGTTTTTTCTGGCTCTAAATTTTGTAATATAAGTCAAAAATTTTCCAATTAATGATGATTTGAGTGTGATATTTTTGTTTTTTATTGTGTTTATACCGTCAAAATTTAAAAATCTTAGTTTTCCTTGTTTTTGAGTGAAAATGGACTAAATTATGAGAAAGTGAAATCATAACCCTATTTTGGACTTTTAAAGTGTTATCTAAATTTGGGAAAGAAATAGTACAAGAGGATCCTCAGTACACTCCCGTGTTGTCGGATGGACACGTTAAACTGTCGGTCCCGGCTGAAGTATGACAGTTGTAAGGCTCATTGACGACTTAAATTATATATTCAGGCGGTGGAACCTTCCCGCAAGGGACTCCTCACCAACAAAAGCCATACGAATTTACTTTATCCTTAGTTTTTCTCTCCCAATCAGTGCTTCTTTGTAAAAAATATAAATAAATAAATATTTGAAACACACAATCTTTAATTATGAAGAGTTGTTGAAAATTATGAAAACAGCTAAATATTTCTTTCAAAAGTATAATTTGAAGGAGTCTTCAATGGGGATCCTATTTAAAATTGAAAATTACTCTGTCGCTTCAACATTTTAGTCCCTTATATGAATCCAAATTAATTTTTATAAATGAGAAGGTGGTCATGTTAAACATGGTTTCGATACAATGCTCCAAGAGAAAATGAATGGCGAAAACCGTACATTAATATCTCAACCCGTATCAGTTTGTTGCTGTAAATTATGTTGTATATTAACCAGCTGAAATCATGTGTCTGTGCATGAAATGTCCGTTTCATTACCCACGCACAAGCCTTGAGCTCATGTGGGCATCATCCTCAGCAAGAGAAAAAAAAATTGATGTGATGATGCAACTCATTCCTGCACAAGGCTTCGGCTCAGGCATGAAATTTAATTATTGAGTATGTTATTTTGCTCATAATTTATTGCTGTAATTGTGAAATAAATAAATTGTGTATTCCTACAGCCGATGAGCAGATTCCTTGGCTTGGAGCTGGACTGGGTATAATAATTGGAGTTGCAATTGTACTTGCTGATTACGCAGTCTCCAAAAACCCTTCATTAACAGTGAGTACTTTCAAATAAAACATAGAATCAAATCTAATTTCTTATAGTGAGATCCACGTTGTAATGACATTATTCGATTCTTCCTCAGACACGGATTAATAGTCTAAGGCCTGGTTGCATCAATTCAATGTATTCATTTCCACAAAAATCTGGTGTGGCGCAATCACACAACTTTCCTTGCCGTTATGAAAATTAATCACCTGACGCTAGTGTTCACGCGCATTTCAAGTCTACTGAGTACTACTTATAAACAAAGATTTGAGCCAGCTGGTGACAGGACAATAACGCTGGAGACATACGAGGTCTGCTATCTCTTCATGGTGAATCATTTAATAGAATCAACAGTTGCCAACCGTTTACAATTGGATAATCACATTTTCTCGAATTTCGAGCTTATTTTCAATTTTAAGTGGAAATGATACTGGACATTAATTTTAGAGATTTTTATCCTCAATCTTCTCCACTCAAAATTCTTTGTTTAAATTGTATCTAAAGCCTGATAATTGGGAATCTAACATCAAACTTTGCATAGATGGGGCGGAGCTCCTGAAATTTTTACATATATAGGACTTGTAGCAGTTAATAGAGCTTATCAATGACTATTTTAGGTATAAATTTAATCACAATCGTTGGAGCCGTTTTTCGAGAAAATCGCGAAAAACCCTGTTTTTGAAAACATTTTTGCCGCCATCTTGAATTGCATTTGATCGAAATTGTTCGTGTCGGATCATTTTAGAGTAAGGACCTTAAGTTCCAAATTTTAAGTCATTCCGTTAATTGGGAGATGAGATATCGTGTACACAGACGCACATACACTCACATACAGACCAATACCCAAAAACCACTTTTTTGGACTCAGAGGACCTTGAAACGTATGGAAATTTAGAAATTGGGGTACCTTAATTTTTTCTGGAAAGCAATACTTTCCTTACCTATGGTAAATAGGGCAAGGAAAGTAAAAATATAGCAAAAATATATCATATATAACTTTAGTATTAATACATCAAATTTATACAGAAATACACTACTGGCATAAGTGAAACACACTTATGCCCAAAACTGGTGTTATTCCAATCCATACAATATTCCAAATGTGGGTTATGTAGCTAATATAGTGAGGTCTACGTTATAATGATAGGTGATTAACATTGTTGCTATCTTTGTCAATCACTCGACAAAACTTATAGCGCTACCCTTTTCTTGCTTCACAACGTTGTTCAACAATGTACAAATACAATTTATTAAAAGAATATTCAATAGAAACAATGAAAATTTATTATTTAATCATTGAAAAATATATTTTCTTGACGAATAGTAGATTACGAGTATATAGTTTTTATAATAAGTATACTAAATAAATTATTATTTCTAAATTGTTAAACAACGATCTGGCAATGTTGCGGAGATAGAGAAGGATAGCGGTATCTGCTTTGTCGGATGATAGACAAGGATTGCAACATCAATGTTAATCAATTCAATTCAATTTATTTATTTCCACAAAAAATAAATACATATTCAGTAATATTCACAACAAAGAAAGGAAATATATTTATCCACTTAGTGCCGGTTGCACAAATGCTGTTTAAATTGTAATCGTAATTAATTTCACGAGAACCAATCAGAGAAGGCGTTCTTGAAAATACGGCATCTCTGATTGGCTCTCGTGAAATTAATCATGGTTGAATTTTAGCCGGCTTTTGTGCAACCGGCACAAGTGAGGAAATATATTTCCTTGATCTGTTTTGTTTGTTGTGAATATTACTGAATATGTATGTATTTTTTGTGGAAATAAATAAATTGAATTCAATTGTGTGGATAGATAGCATCGCCTAATAACCGCTAAGGTACGTAATAGTATATTTCGCACCTAGGGCCGAAAATGAAACTTTTCCGGCTCGGAATCGGTTTTCAAGTCTGAGGCCGTAGGCCGAAGACTAGAAAAGATTGAGAGCCGAAAAACATTTTTGCCCGTGGTGCGAACGCTATTTTTCGCCACACAAAAAAAATAAAACAATGAATATATGAGAATAATTGTTTATTAGGCACTTCCGAAAGCAAAACTGAAATGTGATGGCTCTAGCAAATCTGAGGTAATCTGAATATCAGGAAATTGTCCAAGTATTTTTATTTTGTTCATTTTCAGTGGATACAATTACAAATCATATTATAAATATGATCGGGAAAGAACAACAGGCATGGCCCAAAAATATTCTGTTCCCAAATTTTGATAATGAATAACATGTCCGAAAAATAGGTTGTTTTAAGTAGTTCCAAAATTATCCACCAGGTTTAGTGGTAAACACAGTACTTAAGCTGGGTTTGGGTAGATTTCAATTTGTCTAAATAACATTATGTTCAATTATGTTTTTATGTGGGAGGTGGAGTTTATACTTTTTTATTCTTTCAAATGGCAATAAGATGATATTATTATGAATGTTTTGATTCTCGAATAATAAACACAAATAATGAAAAGTTTTTTTATCAGCTGTTTTAGCGCACTTGAAATTTGGACAATCTGAATGTCAACAATGCTTGTTATCGTCGACTGAGGAAGTTGAGGTTAGAAGTCCTATCCTACTCGGAAAATGGTATTTGAATAGTTTATAATATATTATTTGTATTTCATTCATCCAAATAAAATGATAGTATCTTATAGCAAAATACTTTATTCAATACTAGAAGCATAAACTGATTCTGTTTCATAAACTATTTCATTTATTATTTATTTTTCTACAATGCAAATAACACTAATGTAATAACATTGAAAGATAAAATAATAAGGTAGTCCTTGTGCTATTTTTCTTCCAAATTTATAGGTGACAAAGTCAAAGATAAGGTTAGAATTTCACGTGTAGGTACAATTTTTATAAAATTTTGTAAACACGTTCACATCAAATCAGGATCAGCTGACTACAAGATTATTTTACAGCCCTAGGGCCGTAAAAAGTTTACCGGCCTGGTCAGAAAACAATCACTTTCGGCCTCCATATGACGCACGAAACCCAGCTCATTACATCCAAGTGTGGCGAAATAGTATATTTCGCACCTAGAGCAGAAAATGAATTTTTTCCGGCTCGAAATCGGTTTTCAAGTCCGAGGACTAGAAAAGATTGAGAGCCGGAAAAACATTTTTTACCGTGGTGCGAACGCTATTTTTCGCTACACACAAAAATAAACAATATTTTGACACGGACCTAGCTCCAGGGAGGGCATGGACCACACAAAAAATAGATAATCTTATGAAAGTGCTCACTTTTACGGGTACATGAATATATGCCCCTCTGTGTAATATCAGACCTGAGAATTTATTTAATTGGTTGAGAAATCTGTAGTTTATCCCAAATGTAGGATTGGAGTGTTCCAATAATATTGAGCTTAAACAAAGCGATCTTAAAATTATTACCTGGTTGTTGTTCTGATAAAGAGCCAATGCAACCCGAACAAAGATATAGATCACAAATCCATGTATGATTGTGCCTCTTACCGCTATCAGAATTGATGATGAATATTTTATTAAATAAATATAATTTCTGAAAAGGGGTTTGAGTACAGAATCTAATCCTATCAGTGTTGGATTACATTGACTTAAATCCTACAAAATGTTGCATACACTGTTTAATTTAGTCTGGAAATTATAAGCTAAGCTGCCGACAGTGACCAATGTAAAAGCAAATATAAGCAGAATTATATTTATTAATCCCGCAGTGATCCACTGATACATTAGCAACCATCCACAACCTTCCACTCAATTAATTTCCCGACTTGTTACACTGACCATATGAGGTCTATCACAATACCAATGGTAACGTGTCAAAGACGGTATCAAGGTTTTCAGAAAAGAAACGAACCGGAAGTTATGCTCAGTTATTTCAATATATTGACAATTCTCAAGATAAGCAAATAATAAATAATAATTTTTAAAGTTAATGATGATGATCAGTAGAACGTGTTCTGGTTTAACAATACCAGACATGTATAGATTACAATTTAATAATGATTTAAAAATTGAAAGAAGTTGTATGTTAAAATAATAATTTCAGGGTTGTGAGTTCTGCTTTGGAATAGCTTGATCGATAGACAGATTATTACAAATTGATCTAATTCAATGATGATTATTATAATGTGGATTAACGTTGGATTTTCCCTGATTATAATCTGGTCATGACCATTAATTTTCACTAGAATTTATATCACTCATGAATCGTAGATGGGGCCCCAATATATTTATTAGAAGAACACTCACGCGACTATGTTTTCCTTTTTTCCTTGGTTCGCAAATAATTATTCTTCTGCCATGTGCTGGATTTTCTGGCCTCCAAGTAGAACGTGTTGCTGGTATATCACTCTGCGATTCATGTAGATTTAATCGGGTATTTTACGTTAATTATTATCTCCACAAACAAAAAGGAACTTTACAATTTAACATTTAAATTCACAAATAAACAGTTAATAATAAGTTACATAAAATTTTCAACAAGAATGCAAGTTTACTCAAAAACGTGTGACTAGGGCAAGGTCAGTGCTAGAACCGCTTAAAATCTTCTTCCCCCAAATTCAATTCACAATTCTAGGAATCTCTTTGTTCCTAATTTGCATAGGATGATTGCTATTGGTTGCAGCTGAGTGACGTAGTGCACACGTCATATTTTTATGAAAAATGGTTCCTTTGTTTACATTCAATTCTCTGACTTACAAGACGAATAAATACATTAAAACATAAATATAATTCAATCATTTCAAAATACAGTTCAATTCCAACAGTGTAGGTGAATTAATAATAATAAATAAAATTACAATGACAGAGATCTCGACATTCTATGTTGCATCTGAACAATTCAAATTTTGGTATCCTTTTCTTTATCCTCTGATTGGTTGTTCGTGCAAAGAGGAATAAATCTAGCGAGATCACTTCTATTTAATATTTATTTGTTGATAATTCAAACAATAAATATAATAAAATTAAATAGTACCATTTGTTAATGTAGACTTACATACAAAGAGTATTTGTAACTTTTTGCTATTATTGTACATAAGAATACTATATCTTTTTTATAATTTGTTTTTCAAAAATAAACTCATTTATTGTGCTAATAATTTTGATTAGCCTATTATTATAGATTCCTTTTTTCCTACACAATAACGAAAAATAATAATTTATGAATAGCATGCCATCACATTATATTATACAATAAGCAGGTCTGAACTATCTCGACTCTATATTGGTGTTCTAAGCGTTTGAACGTTTTAGGTTAGGTTTACCACAACATTCCCTTAACCTATAGATGTGATTTTAATACAATAATTTTACAAATTAATAGAATAAATAATATAATACGCAATATGAACTCAATTGGTTTACTGGAAGAGACTGATTCAATTTGATACTGTTATCAGTTAGCGGTAATGTTGATAACTATTATATTTCGAGATTGTTTGCATGATTTTCACAATATGATTTAAAGAATTAGTTTCTTCTTGAGTAGCCACTGGAACGATTAGTCACAATATATATGAGAATAGTTGTTTACTAAGCACTTCCGAAAGCAGAAGTGGAAGGTGATAGCTCTAGCAAATCTGAGGTAATATGAATATCAGGAAATTGTACAAGTATTTTTTATTCTGATTTGTCTAAATAACCTAAAAGATGATGTTCAATTATGTGGGAGGTTGAGTTTATACTTTTTTATTCTTTCAAATGACAATAAGATGATATTATAAATAATGTTTTAATTATTGAATAATGAACACAAATAATGAAAAGTTTTTTGATCAGCTGTTTTTTGATCACCTTTCTTAGTTCCATGTTAGCGGCTGGAAAGGGTACTCTTTCCGGCCTAGGCCGGAAAGAAACCTGTTCTGATGTCAGACGAGAGTGTTCTGCAAACAATGTCTTTCAGATCTACGTAGGGACTGGAAAACAGCTGCTTTCTGTGCAGTGTGGCGAAAAATGTTAAAATATAATTATTTAGGAATCCGAGTTTTGTTAATCAACCTTCTGTTGATAAAAGTACTGTTGTTATTCTAATGTGTAGTCCCAGTTGATTTTGAGACATTTCATAATTTTATATTTTTCAGACTCTGTTTTCTTATAGCATTAAGATCTTCGAATGATTTAGTAAATTTTTATGATAGAAATCTTAATAGATGAAGTTGAAAGCTTTTCTTTTCCATGAAATTAATTAATGGATGTTACCATACATGAGTTAATTCCTGATATTGAGCCTGATATTATAAATATCAAATATAATTTGAATCATCAAATTTCAATACAATTTAAGTCAATTTCTATGTGTCTGCTAATTTTATTCAATTATAGGTAAAAACTATCTACAATTTGAATCTTATAGGGCAAACATTATTTTTACCTTAAAGAGAAATTTTTAATATTTTTTCTTTTATTGTGTTATAAGTTTCTTGTTTTGTTTTGTGATAAATTCATAATTATTCTAGTTGATACACGTTTTTTGACTTGAATTTGTATGAAAATCAAATCATGAACTCTACATAAACTCTGGACTGTCATTTTAAATTAAGGTTGAGAGCAGTTTTGAGCGAATGCCAATTGTTTACACTTGTATTGCGTCCTATAGTTCATAAATAAATAAAATAAATGTTGGCTAGCGCACAAGCTTCCAAAGATACCAGTCGAGCCACTATATGAACAATTATATTTGATTTCGCAAACAATACGAAAAATATCATATAAGTTAGCATCATTTCAATCTGAATTATTCCTTTTGTAAGAGTATTATATGAATTTATATAAAAGTTAACATAATTTCATTCTGAAGTATTCATTTTCTAAAAGCATTATGTTAACTTATTACGGGTGTTTTCATAAATGTTGCATTGTATATTAATGAAACTCTGGTAAGTAAATTTGTTTTAATTCAATATGTTAAATTTTGAGAATGATTTTTATTTTATTACCTTCATAAAGGTCAGGCACAATGTGAATGAATATCTTTGAAACGGTTTGAGATATCGATGTGCGGGTTTCGCCATTCATTTTTTCTTGAAATTCTGTATCGAAGACATGTTTTGTATGACCATCTTCTTATGGAAAAAAATAAAGTTGCATTCAAATTGTCGGACCAGATTTTCCAAGTCTTAGTAAAGTAGTATTTCAAATTTGAGTAGGATCCCCAATCATACCCACCGTCAAATTGCCTTCGTGTATGAGAAGATATTAAGCCGTTATCGGACTTTTCTCCCACCGTCGACGCGCCTTTTTTCAAATCAGGCTACTTGTATACCGAATTTTATCCAAATCGGACAAAAACTGCGACTTAACTGTGGTACAAACAAACAGACAAAAGCAAATCGAGTAGAAACTAAGACCTCAGATTCGCTTTGGTCAATAGTATTGCACAAAATGAGATGAATAAATAATGTGGAAAATGTTTTGAATTGCAGCATCCTATACTGATGGCGCTGTTGACGATTGCTATAGCTATGCTGGGCTACGGCTTCGCCCGGGCCTATCGCTATTACAACAAGTGCCAGTGGAATGGACTGCTAGAGCCACCCGTCGACCTGTTCAAAGGTAAACTTCACAATCCAACTACATCAATCAATTTGAAAATGAAACCTTCTTCTTCTCCTCCTCATTCTCCTCCTCTTCCTCATTCTCCTTCCACTACTACTACTCCTCCTCCTCCTGTTGTCTTCTTCTTTCTCTCCTCCACAACCTCCTCCTACTCTTACTCTCACTCCTCCTCCTGCTCCTCCTCATCCTCCTCTGTCTTCCCCTCCTCCTTCCCTCCTGTCTTCTTCTTTTTTTTCTCGAGTCTCCTCCTCCTTCTCCGATTCCTCCTCTTCCTTCTCTTGTCTTCCTCATCTCCTTCTCCTGTCTTTGTCCTTCTCCTGTTTTCTTCGACGTCTTCTTTTCATCCAGTCTTCTCCTCTTCCTCCATCTGCTTTTTTTCTTCTTCCTCCCCTTTTCCCTTTTGAAATAAAGGCTTGAAGTGCCATATATTGAATTGAAAAACTGAAATGAACATACATTTATTGAAAGAGCGCTGAGCGAGTTCTCACTTTTGACTCACTCAAGGCCAAAGTCGTTGTCCGTCTGTTTGCTGACCGAGCGAAGTGAGGTCTAAGATTCAAGTCGACGGTTTGGCATTTTCTCAATGTTTAAAGGTTTATATGTTGCGCATTTAAAACGAAACGCGGTAATAGATTTTCATGAAATTTGACAGGTATGTTCCTTTTCTAATTGCGCGTCGACGTATATACGGTTTTTGGAATTTTTGCATTTCAAGGATAATAAAAAAGGAAAAAGGAGCCTCCTTCATACGCCAATATTAGAGTAAAAATCAGACTATAGAATTATTCATCATAAATCAGGTGATAAGTGATTACACTGATGTGTGGAGAAGCCAGTCTTTTGCTGTATTTCCATAAGGTCTATATTTCCAATCAGGTACTTGTGGATGAGAACACTGCGTGAGGTCTACTGTTCACAGAACTACTAGTATGTTCTGCAATAACTTCAGAAAGAATTCAAATTTTGAACACGTATTCTTCGAACCTTTCTAAAGGTCAAGCTCGTTGGACAACAAAATTGACTCACTCCTTCCTCCTTTATCAGGATATAAAAATAACATCGAAAGTGCATAAGAATAAACACTGTTGTGATTTATCATCTAGTCAACTGGAATTAATTGCATGCTATTTCTGTAATTTTAATCTAAAAAAAGCTGATTTTTTTTTAATTTGAAATTTATTTGCCAAAAATAGACAAGTCTAACAAAAACACAATATATAATCTAAGAAATAACATAGGATAGAACTTGACTAATCATGAAAACCTAAGATAAAAGTAGAATTTTTTAGGCGCCACCAGCAGAAGAAAAAACATCTTGCCCGCTGGTGGGAGTATTAATTTATATAAATAAATAAAAACAAAAACTTGAAAAAGTAGATCAACTAAAAAGAATAAACGAGTAAATACATAGATAGCTTAAAAACGAATGAAAAACAAAATTAAATGAGACAAAAAAAGACAAATTAAATTGACACTACCACCATTCCGCTCCCAGTGAAAAAAAGAACCTCTCCTTAATCCAAGTATCAATCATTCTATCTTGGACTTTTAATTTAAAATCGAATGGTAAAATATTTATAAATCTAGTGCTCATATACATGATCTGTCTTCTTAGAAAGCTCAACTTTGAATCGTGGATAATATATTTCAAAGATGTGTCAGGTCTTAAGTTATAAAAAGTTTATCAGTTCTGATAAATGTATCTTGTTTATTGTTTTTAACAATATGTTCAAGAAGTCTTTTGAAATAAATTTGCCTTATTTGGGAGTTATCACACAGACTGTCCTTTATGCGCCGACAAATGATTTCAGCTGAATAATACACAACATAGTATTTAAATTATAAGTTTCATATCAACTTGCAACAGTTCGTGAGCGACCTATTCAACCCAAATGATCATTAGTTTAATAATGTATTTGTGTTATTTGGCAGGAGCCGAGTTGTCAGGTGGGGATGGTGGATGTGAAGCAAGGGAGGAGGATGCAGCTGGTACCAGCAACCAGCACAGCAGCTCGGGCCACAATCGCTACACCAAGGCACAGGCTCGCTTCCGTTTCAGGAAAGGCAAGGCATAGATCAACGCAACGCCTGCCTGTCCTTACATCATGGTTGGTTCATTTCATTCTTGTCAACTTCTTACAGCTTTTATTTCAGAAGTAAGTCTGAGTTTCTTTTCAATTTTTTCAATAACTAGTAGCTCTGTGAACAGTAGACCTCGCACAGTTATAAACCACAGCCTCCTGTAATACTGCCCATCAGAGTAAATTCTGTCCTGTCGTGTCGGCGAGATATCGGTGTGTAAACAACTAATGGCTGTTTGGGTTGTTGTATCGATAGTAAATATAGAGCTTTCTGTCTTATCGTAACGTGACGTGTCGTCCCGGAATGTGAGTGTGAGCGATGTTATCAGGTCTGGCTGCAACTGTCTACAACGTTGATGGAAAGATACATTTTCAAGATGTTCGATGTTTTTAAACGGGTAGTTGACCGAGCGAAGTGAGGTCTAAGATTCAAGTCGACAGTTTGGCATTTCTATTAATGTTTAAATGTTTGAATGTTTAAATGTTCATATGTTTTTATGTTGCGCATTTACGGCGAAACGCGGTGATAGATTTTCATGAAATTTGACAGGTATGTTCCATTTTAAATTGCGCGTCGACGTATATACAATGTTTTTGGAAATTTTGAATTTCAAGGATAATATAAAAGAAAAAAGGAGCCTCCTTCATACGCCAATATTAGAATAAAAATCAGACTATGGAATTATTTATCATAAATCAGCTGTCTAGTGGACTATAATACTACCCGTTCAAAAACGAACATCTTGAAAATTTATCTTTCCTTCAACGTTAGTAGACAGTTGACTATAATACTGTTGTTGTTGTTTCTTAGCACTACAGCCCTGGGTGGGCCTTGGCTTCCTCCGTCACTCGCCTCCACTCGTTCCGGTCATTCGCCATCCTTCTCCATCCACGAATCCCCATTCTATTCAGATCTCCTTCGACATCCTGCAGCCACCTTCTCCTGGGTCTCCCTCTTCTTCTTACTTGGAAAATTTCACCCTCAAGCAGTTGTCTCTGGAGTCTGTTCTGCTCCATTCTCCAGACGTGTCCCAGCCAGCTGATTCTTCGTGATTTGATGAAACGAACTATGTCCTGGTTTTGGAGGATATTGTTTATCTCTCTGTTGCTTCCTATTCTCCATGTTTCATCTTGCCGAACTGGTCCAAAAATTCTTCGGATGATTTTCCTTTCAAAGACTCTAAGTGCGGATATATCGGCTACAGTGAATGTCCATGCTTCGCTGCCATATGTAACTACTGGCCTGATTACTGTTTTATAGAGTTTTATTTTAGTGTCACGTGTTATCAGCTTGGACTTAATTATTTTAAAATTTGCAAAATATGCTCTATTACCACTGATTATTCGTTTGTTTATTTCTTCAGACATTTTATTTTCTACATTCAGCTCTGTGCTTAGGTAAACGAAACTGCTCACATTTTCAAACAAGAACTGTCCTACAATACTACCCGTTCAAAAACATCGAACATCTTGAAAATTTATCTTTCCATCAACGTTAGTAGACAGTTGACTATAATACTACCCGTTCAAAAACATCGAACATCTTGAAAATGTATCTTTCCATCAACGTTGGACAGTTGCAGCCAGATCTGATAACAGCGCTCACACTCACATTCCGGGACGACACGTCACGGTACGATATAGGACAGAAAGCACTATATTTATTTAGGATTTTTTCTAGACATTTTAAATTGATAAATTATTTATTAATTTCTGAGAAAACATAACAACAGGTCAATGTAACTTACTGAGCGCGAGGTCTACTGTTCACAGAACTACTAGTAAATAGTCAACTGTCTACTAACGTTGATGGAAAGATACATTTTCAAGATGTTCGATGTTTTTGAACGGGTAGTATTATAGTCCACTTGTCAGCTGATTTATGATGGATAATTCTAGTCTGATTTTTACTCTAATATTGGCATATGAAGGAGGCTCCTTTTTCCTTTCATATTATCCTTGAAATGCAAAATTTCCAAAAACCTGTATAAAAGTTGACACGCAATTTAAAAAGGAACATACCTGTCAAATTTCATGAAAATCTATTACCGTGTTTCGCCGTAAATGCGCAACAAAAAAACATATAAACATTTTAACATTTAAACATCAAGAGAAACGCCATACCGTCGACTTGAATCTTATACCTCACTTCGTTCGGTCAATTATTCATCATTGAAAAATATAGATTTTTGACGAATAAAATATAACTGATCATTTTTAAAGAGAATGAACAGTCTATATTACTCTATAATATAGTCTCTTCCTGACGCAGACGCAGCATATGTTTTCAAATGTTGACACTCAGACCAATCGATTCTATAGTGAGGTCCACATTATAATGGCAGTGTACGATTGACAATACTGTTGCTGTCCTTTTCTATCATACAACAAAACAGATAGCGCTATCTCTCTCTATCTCTGCAATGTTGTCTGCCAGAATATTTTATTTTTACTTTTGACAGTGACTACAAAAGTAAACAAACAATTCTCAGCCGCCATTTTTTTTCCTTCATTCTATCAAAATACTTTGGTACACAAGTCGTATAATTGATTTAAAATGTATTTTTGAAACAATGAGATGATTTTTAGACATTACCGTATGAGAAACACAAATTAAAATACCTTAAATGACATTTCAAAAGTTGATAACTAATCATCCTAAACTTCATCCATCCTTCAGTTAGCCTCATATAGGTTAGACCTACTCGTACCAGTATAAATAATATTGAAAGGTTATTTCAGAATTATTACCATTGAAATTACTTATTTTAAATAGGATTTATATTTTTCTATTATTTTTTAAATAAATTGGAATAGAATACCTACCAAATAACTTAATTTCTGTTGTTTTGAAATTCAAATTGGTGTATCACAGCTTTTTTAATTAGCCGCCATTTCAGGTTTGTATAAAAATAAAAATCTGATCTTAGTTATAGAAGCAAATTTTTGAATCAAATTATGAAAAAATATATAGTCTTGATCAATTTGACATTAAATTGATTATTTTATCTAGGAAATGATAATTATTAATAGACCAAATTTAATGGGATGAATTGAGTAACAGCTGTGTACAGTCAGTGGCAAAATGGAGAGACTTGGCAACGTTTTTCTCCTATCTTTCTTCACTGACATTATAACGTGGATCTCATTATAGTCTCCGCGATCTCACGACTGTGAGACTGAGACGACTCGACATGTTGGTCGAGAAGCGACTTGAATTACCGAGTATTCTTGATGAAGTGAGGTTAGAATTTGAACTTTAAAGTTTCATCTTCATGGTTAAAGCACTGAGTACAAACATTTTCTTTCTTGTTGCTTCTTTTTTGTTTCATCATTTTAGATAAGACAATAATAAGAATTGGATAAGACAATATTCATGATAATTATAATAAAATTTGAGGTGAAGTGAGGTTAGAAATGATTCTTCTTCTGACTTCCACCTTATAGGCATGATTGCCTGTTCCCGTCTTTATAATAGCCTTGGAAATTAAAATTTATCAAAAATATAATTAGAAATTCAACTTTAAAATAGTGTATAGTTTTGAGACCACCTTTTCCTTGGTCTTCCAACGCGAGAGGGGGGGTTGGAAATGTTGAAAAAGTTAATTGTTGAAAGGATTCGAGTAATTGTAGAACATACAACAATCATTAAAATTAAATCATTGAATCTTGAAAAACTTAATTTTAAACTGGAAATTTGCTTTTCTCATTCAATTAATATTTATTTTTTAACTATTTTCTTGTACTGGTTAGAAATAAGGAAACCTATTTGAAAATAACTTTTATTTTTTATTACAGATGTTACCAGGGCATTGTTGACTGGCGTAATACATACACTGGCGTGATACCTCAAGTCATCGTATTTATTTATATATCATATATGTATTGAAAATAAATTAAGAGAAATAACGTATAATACGTATTAATAATCAAACGTATTCATCTTCTATACAAATTTGTATATCTCCTGTCACTTTTATATTCACAATAAATATCTACTGTTTTGCAAAGAGAATCCTGTTTATTCAAACCTTTACCAAACGCCTCAATAAAGCCTGGGACACACCTGTCATACAGTGTTCAGTTTCGACTCCGATCCGATCTTTATTCTTTACTAGCTGGCCCAGCGAACTTCGTACCGCCAAATAGTTAATGTATCTCATGACACACTTTAGCTGTATGCACACCTGAGGAGGCGCGCAGCGGCATTTTGCATCCAGGTGCTTCTGGCTTCTGAATCGGGCATGGCGTGGAACGGAGTACTAAGGCAATCTCCATAAGATCAACACTTTGTATCACCAAGCCGCGCCTCCTCAGGTGTGCTCAGTCTTAGCTTAATCGATGCACTATATTTTTATGAAAATTATCCACAATCAGTAATTACATTAATATCTCAATATGGACTTCTTGTGTGCTTAGTTAGTTCTGCAACATTTTGTATTTCTATATATAGTTCAATGCAGCTTGCTGGGAAATTGAATGGTATGTCTCCTTGCTGCTGATTTTCTCCTTTGCTGTATATTCTAAATTTACAGCATTTCGAGTTCTACGACTCAAGTTTGGACGTCGTTCGTTCCGCGGCATTATTATTAGAATTACAATTTTGTGAATCAGTAGAAAGAAAATGAAAAACTGATCAACCGACGGCTGTCGTTAGATGACGCAATGATTATAACTGCTGATTTTTTTTTTGTGTGTGGTCAACTCATAAATCTTCTCCCATAAGGATTACATTTAAACTTTGAAGGACCGTAGGAAAGAGTCCTGAAGTCGGATCATGAATTTGATAGGCCATAAACCTGCTCCTGAATATAACAAACACAACTAAACAAAAATCATCAAATTCGGTGCCCACATAAAAAAGTTACTGAATGTCAAAATTTGAGGCTCGATTATTATTATATAGATTCTTCATTGATCCCATACTATTAAACGAGCAATTTCTGTTTAGATGTTTATATGATTATATATCTGTATGTGACCGGATCTCGAAAACTGCTCTATCGATTCTCATGAAATTTGGAACAAAGTAGGCTTATGATATGAAGATTCGATTGCACTAGGTATCAACCCTGGGATAACTCGCTGAAAGATATTAAAAGAATAAATACGTCCTTGGGGAAACAGCTGGAACTTTTGTCATCTGTCGATACCGTAATGGAAGTGAGTGAGCGAGTGCATGTGTGGGTTATTCCTCAGCTGATCTCATAAGAAAAATAATCCAGCAAGAAAAACTTATTTTTGATTATTTCTCTTTTTTTAGAAAACATGTTTACTTCAGAGAGTCCAAATTATAGTAATTATAATTATGCTGTTAGTGTAGAATAGTACATATTATATTAACAAATATTTTAGCAAACATTGCATATCATTCTAAATGGAATTCATAGTATATCTATTTGTAATAATTGATTATGTGTTTGTTTTTTGAAGTGTGAATGAATTGTTATTTTGATGAGTGATAGTAGGTTAACCTAGATTTTGATTTGGACTGTAGTATAAATTTGAAAAGGTACAGTTTTGGGCATAAGCCTGTTATGCCTCTTCATATAACTGTAAAAATAATTGTACGACTGAGAAAATGAATAAATTATAAACTATAAATTCAATCTTTCGTTACAAACTTTCTATGCTTTCACACTCCAGAGCGAAGCTCGGTCCCCCGATATTCGATACAATAAGTACATCATCAAAATGATAGGGAGGGAAAAAATAAGGTACCTAGCCTTGTGCTTATTCCTCTCCCAAATTCATATAAGGTTACACAGGCTAGTCCGAAATAGGTTAAGTCTTGTAGTCTCGGATGATAGCGTGATCCGTCTTATGATCTGTCCCAACCGACAGAAATATCTGACATGAGTAGGATGGGAACGCTTTATGACAGGTGTGGCCCCGGCTGAATCCTATAATATTAAAGGAGCAATTTCTGTTTAGATATTTTTATGCTTATATATTGTGGGGTTGCTTTATTTAAATGCCTCACACAGGTATAAAATCCTACATTGAACCCTCGGTGTTGTAATCTCAAATTTATGAGTATGTGTATGAATTCTACTGAACACCAGACTGAGAGATTCAATATAAGATTTAATTTAATAGTCCAAATCGCGGGAGGCACAAACTCCTGCACACCCTTGATCTGTTCAATGACTATATCATGAGAATAATGTTCTTTGCAAGTATGCGTCGTAGTGTAGCAATTGCTAGACACCAGATTCAGAGACTTTAAATTATTACCTGTATTGTGGACAGTGCACAAAATCAAACAGGTCGAGCAGGGAACTATAATTTGCGGGATTGCGCCACTAATAAATTCCGACGGTTTAGGCTAGGTTCGATATACCAAATGCCGTTCGGAAGATACTTCGCGGACAGAATCTTTCCAAGTTTCAGGCTCTATTGTATGATTCTTTACGCTGTAACTGTTTCTGCTCTGTGGTAGGAACTTTTATTCCTAAGTCGATGAAGGGCACAGATAGAAACTGAGATATTAGCAGGTAAGGACAGAGAACGTATGATCTCGATCTGACCCCACTTAATACTTCCACTTAGATCTGTTCCTTGAACCAAATTCGGATCATTTATTTCAATGATCGTTTTTTGATCGGTGCTTAACAAGTACAAACGTGCCAAACACAAAATCTGAAGGGCTAAAGAAATAATTGAACTTAGGAAATAAAGTATTAAATTTGAAATATAATGAGCAGTAATAATAATATTAATAAACAGTACAATTTCAAGATTTGATAAACAGGTTTTGAATAATTTTCTGCTGACAGGCTTATTTGAATTGGTGCTATGATGCTGGGCTATCATGCACGTTCTTTTTACAAAGTTTAAAATCCTTAAAGATAAATTATAATTGCAATGATTTAACTAGAAAATATTACAATATGTGAAAATTAATCAGGGTCGTGGTTCAGGCAGATAAGGACAGTTAAATGACCACAAAACTTACAATTATAATTCAGTACACTTAAGCTATTTGCACTTTCGATGTGGCCATTAATGATTAGCGAAGAAAAATTTGCAGTAATTTCTGTACTTTTCGAAGCGAAGGGTGGGGCCCCAAAAATAAAAAGAAAACTCACGTGATCCTTCTTGGTATGGTAGTTTCTTTGAATTAATTTCGATTCGATGGTTCGTCCCAACTTCAATCTTCAGCACATGGGAGATTTTATTCATAAATTAATTATTTCCTTCACTAATACAAAATGAATAATAAGATTTAGATTTATGGAAGTAATCAATTGATAGAATAATTCTACAAATATAACGAATAATATTGCCTCAGATATAGGCTAACATTTAAATTACATAAATTTAACAAATAAGAATCCCACTAGAAAAATGGTAACTTTTAGAACAAGGTCTTCACAGTGAAGGCATTGGAAGGGAAGTAGTGTCTCTCTTCTCGAAAAACTCTTGCGGAGCAGTTCCGTCTTAGTTTATTTGCATAGAATTTTGCTATTGGTGGAAATAGTATGACGTATACATCACTTCAGAGATGAGTAAGAGAATAGTTCTTGCTTTACAATAAATAAACTTAAATTATCTGCCTTTTATTAGTGATTAAATTCTCTTCATATTTCTCCTTATTCAACATACAATGTGTTACCGCATATGATAAGGCCTTTTCTAGTTGCTGATAACAAAAATAGAATATCATGTTTCAATATCATCCCTTTTTGGTGTCATTTTTCTGACCTATGATTGGCCTACAGAGATTTTTACATCAGTCCATGCGGTTGATTCTATAATAATCATTATATAATATTAATATTTCATACAAGAGATTCTTATTACATTAACGAATAAAAGAAAATGAATATTATAATTCTTATCAATGATAATGCTTGTATCATGACCGTGCTCGCTTTTATAATATCTAACATGTTGTACATTTCCATTAATAAATTATTTTAACAATAATAATTATATTTTTATTTTGTAACTCTTATCCTTATTACAATAATTATTGGTTTTTAGAAGTAATTATATCATCGCTTTGAAACGTAAGTTCAGCAGTACAAATAATAATTCATTTTGACTAATGTCTTGATTGCATTCAAAACAGCTGTTCACTAACATGAACGAAGTTGTAACTTCCAAATTTTATGGTTGACTATAAACAATTTACAAATTATTTGCAGTAAATTATAATTTTCAATAAATAATTCTTCCAAAATATGCCGTATATAACAGTGCTCTTATCTCAGTCACAGCAGTTGATAAGTGTAATCTTCATTGCTATCAGGTAACAGTACATTTGATACTCTTCCTAGCCTCTGACAATAATAATATCTTCTATTACTTAGATTTATTTTATTTCATTGTCTCAATAATTTTTAAGATGTCACAATATTTATATATATATATATATATATATATATATTATATATATATATATATATATATGTGTGTGTGTGTGTGTGTGTGTGTGTGTGTGTGTGTGTGTGTGTGTGTGTGTGTGTGTGTATGTGACCGGATCTCGAAAACGGCTCTAACGATCCTCACGAAATTTGGAACAAAGTAGGTTTATGATATGAAGATTCGATTGCACTAGGTCTCAACCCTGGGATAACTCGCTGAAGTACATTGAAAGGATAAATACCTCCTTGGAAAAACAGCTGGAAATTTTGTCGTCTGTCGATACCGTAATGGAAGAGAGTGAACGAGTGCATGTGTATGGGATCATCCAGCTGATCTCACGAGAAGAAAAATTCAGCAAGAAAAACTTATTTTCGTTTAATCTTTCGTTACAAATTTTCTATGCTTTTACACTCCAGAGCAAAGCTCGGTCCCCCGATATTAAGTTCTGATGAAATACTTGATGACGATTTAGAATATCCTCACTTGCAGGGAGAGCTATTAATAGTCAACCTCACGAAAATAGTCCGATGGAATGATCTGTTGCTGCTAATGAGGGGAAGGGAAGTGTTTGTTTATTATCATTATTATTTTGTGAAACTGTATATATGAGCATAGCTCTAAAAGTGTATGACACGTAAATTAAATAATATTGAACCACATCTAGTTTTCCCAGCCCTGAGGTCACAGGGTTTGTGATAGGGTGAGCGGAAGTATTGACGAAAGGTAGGTTATGGTAATTGTGTGAGGGGCAGTGTTCGGAGGGTGGAAGTGTTTTGTACCGGGGAAGTGTTGGGGGGGGAGTCAAAGACTGCGCAAGAGCAAGATTCGCTGTTGTGCGCAGGTTAAGAAAACTTTAGAAGCGTTTATTAGATTACGCGCTCAGTTTAGCTGCGGCTGTAGCCGTGTAAAGTACACACCACATACTCGTACAAACTATGTTCACGAGAATCTGGAAAAATCACGAAAGCACAAATGATATTGTCTGACGAAAAAGGCCTCGCTCAAAAATGAAAGATTTAGGAATAAATGTGTTTATTTCCTTCTCAATCCTTTATTTCCATCATCCTATGAAATAAGCTTAAGTTAAGATGAGTTATCTGAGATTCTGGATTAAATAGAAGACTAGCAGGGCACCTGTGTTTCGCTACGGGAATTAAAAGATAAGATTGTTTTTGTGAAATATTTATAATCTAAATTCTATCAAAATCGTTATAATCGTTTTTGAGATCCATCATACGAACAAATCTTCATACATCATACAAATTGCTTGCTGAATATAACTGGAATCTGTATAGATAAAAATCGAGCCTCAAATTTTGACATTCAATGACTATTTTACTTTCCTTGCCCTATTACCATAGGTAAGGAAAGTATTGCTTTCCAAAAAAATTAAGGTACCCTAATATTCAAGTTTTCTATACGTTTCAAGGCCCCCTGAGTCCAAAAACATGATTTTTGGGTGTGTGTGTGTGTGTGTGTGTGTGTGTGTGTGTGTGTGTGTATGTCTGTGAACACGATAACTTCATTCCTAATTAACCGATAGACTTGAAATTTTTTTACTTAACCCAATTTCATGTTTTCTATACGTTTCAAGGTCCCCTGAGTCCGAAAAGTGGTTTTTGGGTATTGGTCTGTATGTGTGTGTGTGTGTGTGTGTGTGTGTGTGTGTATGAGTGTATGTTCGTCCGTGTACACGATATCTCATCTCCCAATCAACAGAATGACTTGAAATTTGGAACGAGAGGTCCTTACAATATAAGGATCCGACACGAACATTTTCGATCAAATGCGATTCAAGATGGCGGCTAGAATGGGAAAAATGTTGTCAAAAACGTGTCGTTTTTCACGATTTTCTCGAAAACGGCTCAAACGATTTTGATTAAAGTTATACCTGAAATAGTCATCAATAAGCTCTATCAACTGCTAAAAGTCCCATATCTGTGAATATTTCAGGAGCTCCGCCCCATCTATGCAAAGTTTGATTTTAGATTCTCAATATTATCAGGCTTCAGATACAATTTGAACAGAAAATTTTGAGTGGAATAGATTGAGCATGAGAATCTCTACAATTGATTTTCAGTACCGTAACATTTTCTCCTAAAATAAAAAATAAGCTCGAAATTCGAGAAAATGTGATTATCCAATTGCAAACTGTTGGCAACTGTTGATTCTATTAAATTATTCACTATGAAGAGATAGCAGACTTCGTGTGTCTCCAGCGTTATTGCCCTGTCACCAGCTGGCTCAAATCTTTGAATAGTGGACTTGAGATGCGCGGGAACACTAGCGTCAGGTGATAAATTTTCATAACGGCAAGGAAAGTTGTGTGAGTGCGCCACACCAGATTTTTACCTATAATACAATAACTTTTCCTGTATTACAGGTGAAAATTAAAAGTTTGTGTTTCATAAACAATTTACCCTGTAAAACAATTTACAAGTCATTTTCCTGTATTAGAAGTGAATAATACAGAACTTTATCATTTTTGTGTTTCATAAAAAGAAACGTCCTGTATTACTGGACCTGTAGGCCTAAGTTGTTGAATATTTTATCATTGTTTAGACCATCCTAAAACTTTTACAAGTGTAGGTAAAATATTGAAAAGTGACATTTTGTTGTAAAGGCAACGTGTTAAAATGGATGAAGGTAGAAGTTCTAGTTCTAGTAAAGATTACTATGCTATTATTCGTAGGCCAAAAATTTCCAAGGACAGAATTTCATACAATATGATGCAGGAAACTTATCAATCTAATGAACATTTTAGATTAAACATTCCTCAGTAAAGCGTTTTTGGAAAAAGTACCTCCATAATGTTCTATGTTTTTTATTAAAAACCAAATAAATTTGGTATTTTTTGAAGATAGAATTTCAATTAGAAAATTATATAATAAGGATGAAAAGGATAACTTCAATAGTTAAAAAGTTACAAGCATGTGAAAACTTTAGAGCTCATTATCTCAGAAAACAGTTTTCAGGTATATGCCCTTTTTACAAAGACCTCCTCTATGAAAAGTTTTTTTTTCTAATTATTGGTGATATTCGAGACTAGATTCTTCTTAGTATCGTCTGTGAATCGAACTACCTTACTACAACAAAACAAGATATTGTGTTCCATCAATGTAAAATAATTAACTTTGAGCAACATGAATCGCAAATTTTTTCCCATTGACAATATAACAAATATAACAATTATTGTTATATTTGTTTACAACTGAAAAGAAAATGCAGGAACAATGGGTTCATAATACTTGCTCTTGGTTAACTGAGTTTATAGAACCGTGCCGACAAAAACCGATAATATACGGTAATTATTAATATAATAATACTTTAAAATCCAATTTATTCCCAGCTTACAACTCCAATTAAATAACTCCATTAACATTAAATTTTAAGAAGGAATAGTGCAGACTAAGCTCAGTTTCCCTCTTTCGGATGATGATATGATGTATTATTAATATTATTATAGATCATTGTAATAATTTTGTATTGATGAATTGAAGTTTGATTGATTGTCTACCCATAATTGTTTTCGAGAGCTGAGTCCTATCAACTTAAATTAACTAGAAGTATGCGTGAGACAAGCAGATGATAATCCAATTTTTGTAACCGCCGTGAATATCGAGCCCAAAATTTGAAAGTGGTATCATATGATAGCTGTAACTTGTTTAATCGATTGCCATAAAATTATTATGAAATACAAACTTCCCTGGGGGCGGCAAAGGACCTGGTTACCTACAACCCTTCCCCCCCGCTGACGGCGTGATTATCAAGCCCAGAATTTGAAAGTGGTACAATATGATAGCTATAGACTAGTTACATCGATTTCCATCGGATTTTTCTTGAATAAACATACCCTGGGGGCGGCAAGGGACCTGGTTACCTACAACCCATCCCCCCCGCTGACGGCGTGATTATCGAGCCCAAAAATCGAAAGTGGTATCATATGATAGCTGTGGATTTGTTACATCGATAGCCATGAAATTATTATGAAATACAACTTCCCTGGGGGCGGCAAGGGACCTGGTTACCTACAACCCTTCCACCCCGCTGACGGTGTGATTATCGAGCCCAAAATTCGAAAGTGGTATCATATGATAGCTGTAGACTTGTTACATCGATTTCCATCAAACTTTTTTCGGATACACCTTCCCTGGGGGCGGCAAGGTACCTGGTAACCTACAACCCTACCACCCCCCCCACCCCCGGCATACGGTGTTATTATCGAGCCCGAAATTCGAAAGTGGTATCATATGATAGCAGTAGACTTGTTACATCGATTTCCATCAAACTTTTCTTGGATACACCTTCCCTGGGGGTGGCATGGGACCTGGTTACCTACAACCCTTCCCCCCCACTGACGGCGTGATTATCGAGCCCAAAATCTGAAAGTGGTATCATATGATAGCTGTAGACTTGTTTCATCGATTTCCATAAAATTTTTCTTGAATACACCTTCCCTGGGAGCGGCAAGGGACCTGGTTACCTACAACCCTACCCCCCCGCTGATGGTGTGATTATCGAGCCCAAAATTCGAAAGAGGTACCATATGATAGCTGTTGACTTGTTACATCGATTTCCATCGAACTTTTCTTGGATACACCTTGCCTGGGGGCGGCATGGGACCTGGTTACCTACAACTCTTCCCCCCCGCTGACGGCGTCATTATCGTGCCCAAAATCTGAACCCTTCCCCCCCGCTGACGGCGTGATTATCGAGCCCAAAATCTGAAAGTAGTATCATATGATAGCTGTAGACTTGTTTCATCGATTTCCATGAAATTTTTCTTGAATAGACCTTCCCTGGGGGCGGCAAAGGACCTGGTTACCTTCAACCCTTCCCCCCGCTAACGGCGTGATTATCGAGCCCGAAATTCGAAAGTGGTATCATATGATAGCTGTAGACTTATACATCGATTTCCATCAAACTTTTCTTGGATATACCTTCCCTGGGGGCGGCATGGGACCTGGTTACCTACAACCCTTCCCCCCCGCTGACGGCGTGATTATCGAACCCAAAATCTGAAAGTGGTATCATAAGATAGCTGTAGACTTGTTTCATCGATTTCTATAAAATTTTTCTCGAATACACCTTCCCTGGGGGCGGCATGGGACCTGGTTACCCACAACCCTACCCCCCCGCTGACGGCGTGATTATCGAGCCCAAAATCTGAAAGTGGTATCATATGATAGCTGTAGACTTGTTACATCGATTTCCTTCAAACTTTTCTTGGATACAACTACCCTGGGGGCGGCAAGGGAACTGGTTACCTACAACCCTACCACCCCCCCCACCCCCGGCATACGGTGTTATTATCGAGCCCGAAATTCGAAAGTGGTATCATATGATAGCAGTAGACTTGTTACATCGTTTTCCATCAAACTTTTCTTGGATACACCTTCTCTGGGGGCGGCATGGGACCTGGTTACCTACAACCCTTCCCCCCGCTAACGGCGTGATTATCGAGCCCGAAATTCGAAAGTGGTATCATATGATAGCTGTAGACTTATACATCGATTTCCATCAAACTTTTCTTGGATATACCTTCCCTGGGGGCGGCATGGGACCTGGTTACCTACAACCCTTCCCTCCCGCTGACGGCGTGATTATCGAACCCAAAATCTGAAAGTGGTATCATAAGATAGCTGTAGACTTGTTTCATCGATTTCTATAAAATTTTTCTCGAATACACCTTCCCTGGGGGCGGCATGGGACCTGGTTACCCACAACCCTACCCCCCCGCTGACGGCGTGATTATCGAGCCCAAAATCTGAAAGTGGTATCATATGATAGCTGTAGACTTGTTACATCGATTTCCTTCAAACTTTTCTTGGATACAACTACCCTGGGGGCGGCAAGGGAACTGGTTACCTACAACCCTACCACCCCCCCCACCCCCGGCATACGGTGTTATTATCGAGCCCGAAATTCGAAAGTGGTATCATATGATAGCAGTAGACTTGTTACATCGTTTTCCATCAAACTTTTCTTGGATACACCTTCTCTGGGGGCGGCATGGGACCTGGTTACCTACAACCCTTCCCCCCCACTGACGGCGTGATTATCGAGCACAAAATCTGAAAATGGTATCATATGATAGCTGTAGACTTGTCTCATCGATTTCCATAGAATTTTTCTTGAATACACCTTCCCTGGGAGCGGCAAGGGACCTGGTTACCTACAACCCTACCCCCCCGCTGATGGTGTGATTATCGAGCCCAAAATTCGAAAGAGGTACCATATGATAGCTGTTGACTTGTTACATCGATTTCCATCGAACTTTTCTTGGATACACCTTGCCTGGGGGCGGCATGGGACCTGGTTACCTACAACTCTTCCCCCCCGCTGACGGCGTCATTATCGTGCCCAAAATCTGACAGTGGTATCATATGATAGCTGTAGACTTGTTACATCGATATCCTCCAAACTTTCTTTGGATACACCTTCCCTGGGGGCGGCAAGGGACCTGGTTACCTACAACACTTCCCCCCCACTGACGGCGTGATTATCGAGCCCAAAATTCGAAAGTGGTATCATATGATAGCTGTAGACTTGTTACATCGATTTCCATCAAACAATTTTTGGATACACCTCCCCTGGGGGCGGCATGGGACCTGGTTACCTACAACCCTTCCCCCCCGCTGACGGCATGATTATCGAGCCCAAAATCTAAAAATGGTATCATATGATAGCTGTAGACTTGTTTCATCGATTTGCATGAAATTTTTCTTGTATACACCTTCCCTGGGGGCGGCAAGGGACCTGGATACCTACAACCCTTACCCCTCGCTGACGGCGTGATTATCGAGACCAAAATCTAAAAGTGGTATCATATGATAGCTGTAGACTTGTTTCATCGATTTCTATAAAATTTTTTTTGAATACACCTCCCCTGGGGGCGGCATGGGACCTGGTTACCCACAACCCTACCCCCCCGCTGACGGCGTGATTATCGAGCCGAAAATCTGAAAGTGGTATCATATGATAGTTGTAGACTTGTTACATCGATTTCTTTCAAACTTTTTTCGGATACACCTTCCCTGGGGGCGGCAAGGGACCTGGTTACCTTCAACCCTTCCCCCCCGCTGACGGCGTGATTATCAAGCCCGGAATTCGAAAGTTGTATCATATGATAGCTGTTGACTTGTTACATCGATTTCCATCAAACTTTTCTTGGCTACACCTTCCCTGGGGGCGGCATGGGACCTGGTTACCTACAACTATTCCCCCCCGCTGACGGCGTGATTATCGAGCCCAAAATCTGAAAGTGGTATTATATGATAGCTGTAGACTTGTTACATCGATTTCCATCAAACTTTCCTTGAATACACCTTCCCTGGGGGCGGCAAGGGACCTGGTTACCTACAACCCTTCCCCCCGCTGACGGCGTGATTATCGAGCCCAGAATCTGAAAGTGGTATCATATGATAGCTGTAGACTTGTTTCATCGATTTCCATGAAATTTTTATTGTTTACACCTTCCCTGGGGGCGGCAAGGGACCTGGTTACCTACAACCCTACCCCCCCGCTGACGGTGTGATTATCGAACCCAAAATTCGAAAGTGGTATCATATGATAGCTGTAGACTTGTTACATCGATTTCCATCAAACCTTTCTTGGATACACCTTCCCTGGGGGCGGCATGGGACCTGGTTACCTACAACTATTCCCCCCCGCTGACGGCGTGATTATCGAGCCCAAAATCTGAAAGTGGTATCATATGATAGCTGTAGACTTGTTACATCGATTTCCATCAAACTTTCCTTGAATACACCTTCCCTGGGGGCGGCAAGGGACCTGGTTACCTACAACCCTTCCCCCCCGCTGACGGCGTGATTATCGAGCCCAAAATCTGAAAGTGGTATCATATGATAGCTGTAGACTTGTAACATCGATATCCATCAAACTTTCCTTGAATACACCTTCCCTGGGGGCGGCAAGGGACCTGGTTACCCACAACCCTTCCCCCCGCTGACGGCGTGATTATCGAACCCAAAATCTGAAAGTGGTATCATATGATAGCTGTAGACTTGTTACATCGATTTCCATCAAACTTTTCTTGGATACATCTTCCCTGGGGGCGGCATGGGACCTGGTTACCTACAACCCTTCCCCCCCACTGACGGCGTGATTATCGTGCCCAAAATCTGAAAGTGGTATCATATGATAGATGTAGACTTGTTACATCGATATCCTCCAAACTTTTTTTGGAAACACCTCCCCTGGGGGCGGCAAGGGACCTGGTTACCTACAACCCTACCCCCCCGCTGATGGTGTGATTATCGAGCCCACAATTCGAAAGTGGTACCATATGATAGCTGTTGACTTGTTACATCGATTTCCATCGAACTTTTCTTGGATACACCTTCCCTGGGGGCGGCAAGAGACCTGGTTACCTACAACACTTCCCCCCCGCTGACGGCGTGATTATCGAACCCATAATCTGAAAGTGGTATCATATGATAGCTGTAGACTTGTTACATCGATTTCCATCAAACTTTCCTTGAATACACCTTCCCTGGGGGCGGCAAGGGACCTGGTTACCTACAACCCTTCCCCCCCGCTGACGGCGTGATTATCGAGCCCAGAATCTGAAAGTGGTATCATATGATAGCTGTAGACTTGTAACATCGATATCCTCCAAACTTTTTTTGGAAACACCTCCCCTGGGGGCGGCAAGGGACCTGGTTACCTACAACCCTACCCCCCCGCTGACGGTGTGATTATCGAACCCAAAATTCGAAAGTGGTATCATATGATAGCTGTAGACTTGTAACATCGATTTCCATCAAACTTTTCTTGGATACACCTTCCTTGGGGGCGGCATGGGACCTGGTTACCTACAACTCTTACCCCCGCTGACGGCGTGATTATCGTGCCCAAAATCTGAAATTGGTATCATTTGATATCTGTAGACTTGTTTCATCGATTTCCATCAAACTTTTCTTGAATACACCTCCCCTGAGGGCGGCAAGGGACCTGGTTACTTTCAACCCTTCCCCCCCGCTGACGGCGTGATTATCAAGCCCTAAATTCGAAAGTGGTATCATATGATAGCTGTTGGCTTGTTACATCGATTTCCATCAAACTTCTCCTGGATACACCTTCCCTGGGGGCGGCATGGGACCTGGTTACCTACAACTGAAAGTGGTATCATATGATAGCTGTAGACTTGTTACATCGATTTCCATCAAACTTTTCTTGAATACACCTTCCCTGGGGGCGGCAAGGGACCTGGTTACCTACAACCCTACCCCCCCGCTGACGGTGTGATTATCGAGCCCAAAATTCGAAAGTGGTACCATATGATAGCTGTTGACTTGTTACATCGATTTCCATCGAACTTTTCTTGGATACACCTTCCCTGGGGGCGGCAGGGACCTGGTTACCTACAACTCTTTCCCCCCGCTGACGGCGTGATTATCGTGCCCAAAATCTGAAAGTGGTATCATATGATAGCTGTAGACTTGTTACATCGATATCCTCCAAACTTTTTTTGGATACACCTCCCCTGGGGGCGGCAAGAGACCTGGTTACCTACAACACTTCCCCCCCGCTGACGGCGTGATTATCGAACCCATAATCTGAAAGTGGTATCATATGATAGATGTAGACTTGTTACATCGATATCCTCCAAACTTTTTTTGGATACTCCTCCCCTGGGGGCGGCAAGGGACCTGGTTACCTACAACCCTACCTCCCCGCTGACGGTGTGATTATCGATCCCAAAATTCGAAATTGGTATCATATGATAGCTGTAGACTTGTTACATCGATTTCCTTCAAACTTTTCTTGGATACACTATCCTTGGGGGCGGCATGGGACCTGGTTACCTACAACTCTTTCCCCCCGCTGACGGCATGATTATCGAGCCCAAAATTCGAAAGTTGTATCATATGATAGCTGTAGACTTGTTACATCGATTTCCATCAAACTTTTCTTCGATACACCTTCCCTGGGGGCGGCAAGGGACCTGGTTACCTACAACCCTTCCCCCTCGCTGACGGCGTGATTATCGAGACCAAAATCTGAAAGTGGTATCATATGATAGCTGTAGACTTGTTACATCGATTTCCTTCAAACTTTTCTTGGATACACCTTCCCTGGGGGCGGCAAGGGACCTGGTTACCTACAACACTTCCCCCCCTCTGACGGCGTGATTATCGAGCCCAAAATTCGAAAGTGGTATCATATGATAGCTGTAGACTTGTTACATCGATTTCCATCAAACTTTTCTTGGATACACCTTCCCTGGGGGCGGCATGGGACCTGGTTACCTACAACCCTTCCCCCCCGCTGACGGCGTGATTATCGAGCCCAAAATCTGAAAGTGGTATCATATGATAGCTGTAGACCTGTTACATTGATTCCAATCAATTTTTCTTGAATACAATTTTCCTGAGTGCGGCAAGGTACCTGGTTACTTACAAACCTTCCTTTCCCCCGCTGACGGTTTAATTGTCGAGCTCAAAATTTGAAAGTGGTATCACATGATAGCTGAAGACTTGTTTAATCGATTCTTATCAAATTTCCCTGGAATACACTTTCCCTGGGGGCGACAAGGGACCTGGTTCAATATAGTCCCCCCCCCGCCACAGCCCAAATATCGTTTTTCCCCTGCCCACTGCGTAATTATTGATGAGCCAAAATTTGAAAATGGTATAGAATGAAAGTTCAAAATTCGTTCTATCGAATGACACATTCATCTTCAAGAACGGTGATGGTCGCGGGCTAACCGTGAAGCTGTCTCGCCGAATTTGAAAACTTTCGAAGTCTCTCACGGTCTTATTTTTTGAGCCCAAAACTTGAAAACGGTATAAAATGGAAGTCCAAAATTTGCTCTATCGAATGACACCTTCATCTTGAAGATCGGTGATGGTCGCGGGCTAACCGTGAAGCTGGCCCGCCAATATTTGTAACTTGGATATTCTGGAAGCCCAAAAAAAGCCCTAAAGATTGGCATGTGTTTCAAATTTTGGGCTCGATATGTTGGGGCCAGCTTCATGGCGGTATTTTTGTATTGAAAACTCTGAAACGTTATGCTGTTCCAATATAAAATATATTATTACTTTTTGGAGTACTAAATATAATAATTGAAATACATATTATATTGAAACTCAAATAAATCAAATAATATAGTAAATAATAAAACTGGAATGAAACTAAATGAAACTGAAACTGATGAATTGGAATGAAGCTAAACTGCCGCTCCGCTCGGCTGAGACATGTCTGAGGAATCAAATCAACCGACTAGGTTGATCTTGAATCTGTCCGCTAGGCGGAACTACGCCGACCATTGCTGGGTGGAAGATGTTACTGCGGCCGCTCGCAATCCCACCAACGGTGCTATTATCTGCTGTCTCAGCGCCTAGTCCGAGTCAGCCAAGCATCCAGCCTGCACTGCGGAGCTAAGTTAACAGAATAACCCAGTTATTTGAGTGAGGTCAACGTTATAATGACAGTATTTGATTAACATTGGTGTTACTATCCTTGTCTATCATTCGGCAAAGCAGATTGAGCTATCCTCCGTTAGCTCTGCAACGTTGCCAAATCGTTAGAAATATAATTCATTAACAAAATATCTCATCTAAATTATAAAAATCCATCATTTAATCATAAAGAGACATTTCCCTGACGAATAAAGTACGAGTATAATTGATCATAATAAACAAGAAAGAACAGTTGATATTACTCCTGATATACCGTTAAACCGGGGTGACTGTCCCAATTTTTAGGAGTCTAGATTTTAAACAGCTTGTAATCAATACTTAAGTTGTGTGCCGAGCACTCTTTTTAATTTAGGCCTTTTCCCAAGTTATAATAGTAAATTTAATACGCAATAGACTAGAGCCATTATTGTAAGTGAGTTAGCGAAATAAATTATTTTCTCTCTCTATTATGAACGGCCATGACTTCGAGTTTCCCATGATAGATATTTAAAAATTGTGGCTCCGAGTCGTCGAGGAATGTAGATTATGGAATTATCTCTAAAACTTAGCCTTCTTGTCGCGACATAAAGTGCGATAAGTTGGAAAACAGCAAGCATTGAAATTATAACAAACTACCGATTTTGCAGTTACTATTTGGTCCAAAGGCTCTAGAAGCCACGCGACGATTGGTCAAATTGATTCCCTTTGCCCAATAGGAGACCTGTTTCTAAATACAGTAGTGGGGCGATTCCCCAGCCGCGCAAGACCAGATTACGTTTCGGAGGACACTTTGCTAGGAGCACTACGAGAGTAAAGATGTAGTCATTATGTTTCGCCCTTTTTGGGCAAGTTTATAAGTTTATTTCGTTAGTTAATGTAGGAGCTAGTTTTATTTTTATTAAAGTTTAAATTTTCTAGTAGTGCCATGTCCTGAAAAGTTTAATTGTGTTTCTTCATCATGTACAAATAATTGTTTCTTCAAATAACCGCTAAGGTACGTAAAATAAGGTTAAAATATAATTTAGGGAATTTAATTGATTGAAACTTCCATAAGAGTATTGAATTAATTAAGCCTGTTATTTTTCAAGTTAATAATATTGATTGAGAATAATCCTTTTGGTTTTATTAGTGATGGAAGATAATTATAAATTTTTTTTCTACAGAAGTATAGAAAGTTTTCAGTTACGTTACATTTGAGTTATTGTTTCTGGAGATATATTATCGTGGAGTATTGCTGAAAGTCAGGAAGATAGCCTTTAAATTGGAATGAAATCTTTAAGATTATGTTCATATTGAGTTTAAGACTCAATTTTATATTTTTCTGACTGTGTTTTCTCGTGGCGTTAAGGCTTTTAACTGAACGCTAATTTATTAAATTATAACAGAACTTTTGAATTATTTGTGAAGAAAGATCCATTAATTCTGATACAAAGAATCAGTAGTTTAAAGATAAAAATCTATATAAAATGAGGATTCAAATAGAATGAGAGAATTTAATTAATTGTAATAAATAGATAACTCCTGTTTTAGCTTTTGATGAATTGTAGGAAGAGTTAGAAATTAATGCTGTAATACATTTATTTACAGCGGTTCATGTGTGTCCCCAAACCAACTTCTTGTACTACCGCCCCTTTGGTTCCGCAACTTTATGTAACACCGCTTCAAGACACCCGTTCAGACGACAGGTCTAGGGACGTAAGAGGACGTCGCCGTCAAGCCAAATTCAACCGGTAAAAGCTCACCGCCAAAAACAAGGTACTGTAACCCCGACGATAAAGCAACGTACAGACCAACGAAAGTGCAGTGTAGTGAAACAAAGGTTCATTCGAGAATGTCAATCAAAAGTGGGGATTCAAAATTATTATGAAATGGGTTATATGGGTTACTATCGACGAAACTTGGGTTCAACGGGCTTTTCTTTCTTGAGTAATTTTATGTTGAAGTTAATTATTTGTTATTTGATGACTGATATTGTTTGGTTTTGTGACGTATTGCTATCTAAACGGGGATAGTAATGCGCCCCCGAATCAGATGAAGAATGTCAACAAAGTAACATGAAATTGTTGTTTCTGTTGTTCGATTTTAGTTGCCAATGTTTATTGAAACTGTTTGTATTTTTCAATTATTTCAAATTGTTGTGATTTTCTATAGTATAAACCTATTAAATCAGGCATGGCAAGATTAATTGAAGTTTTCTTGACTCTAGCCCGTTCACCTGCATGAATTAGGTATAGACTCAGGTATTTTCTAGATGTGTCGGCCTATTTCTAAATTCTAAATTTTATACAAAATTATCTTCTTAGGCACACAACTGCGCCACTGCTGCTGAATGTTTAGCGAAAGGCATACAGTTGGAAAAAATCTCTTACAATATTTTTTATTGTATTCTGCAATGTCTGAAGAAAATTTTTCAGTATAAAATTAAGTATTTTTCTTCACTTAACAAAGATAATATATTTTTGAAAATAAGTAACGTCAACCAGGGGTTGGGGTGACTTTGTCTCACTTTGAAAAATATAAGGAAAAAATCAAATTTTCATGAGTTAGACGAAGTGAAACCAACTGTTAACGTCTAAAATGAATAATGAAATCCAGTTCAATAAATCATAAATTATTTATTGAAAAATATTTCAGTTTCTGCTGCCTATAATGATATTTTGTAGCCTCAAGGCATGTTGGTTCCTACTGCAGAATCAGCAAAAAATGAATATTGAGAACTTTCAATTAATCTCAAGCAAGGTGGATATTTTGTTTTATTAGGTAGATCACATCATATTTCGAATTTAATTTGCATAATATCACATTTTTTACTAGGACCAAGTCACCCCATTTTAACCTAAAAGTAACCTTTTTGTATTCAACTAGTAGCAGAACCCTAACCAGTTCAACTATAAATATTATGGATATACCAATTGAAATATAATAAAAATAAAATGTACTTACCGTCTTTTAGAAATAGGTTTTCTAATACGAAGTTTTCCGACAACGAAGTCGCAAGATGAAGCAAGCAGTTTGATTGTATGTCGATAATTCAACCAATATATCGAGATTCGACAAGATATCAAATATTTTAGGACGTTTATAATGATCAGGGCTACTGCTATCGATGTTGATCATAGATTTCGGATAACAGAGAGATTGGAGATAAACTGACTTGAATATTTTTCCGCGAGGTGGGACAACGTCACCCACTGTTTCTCTCTCAACTGTCATTGTGAACCTCACTTCAAACCATATAACCAACTTTGAGTAGTATCTTGTTCACTTGTAAACTTGTCGTTCTTGAGAATATATAGTTTGAATTTCGAGTGAATAAATTCGATTTGAAGTCATAAACTCTTCAACAGAATAACCCAGTTATTCAAGGTTGGAGTAGAACATTGACAATATGATTCAAATCATATATAATCAACTCATAAACTATTACAGCGTTACCCAGTTATTCAAAGTTGGACTAGGCCATGTAGAATGAAACGGGAAATCAGGTTAGCTCCACTCGTGTGTGATTCAAACTTGTGAAATCCGTGAAGTGTGATAACAGTGGCAACTACTAGTTAGACTAGAACTCAAATATTCTCGAGCGTTACCGGTACCGGTATTTGTTAGCTGTATCAATTGATAGGCAGCAGAACTTCTGAATCGTAGCTGACAATCATTTATATTTGTTCAATGATTATCATCCATATCTTGGAGTAACAACTACCCACAACTTGGACTAGAACTCAATTCTCAAGCGGTATCAATTGATAGAACTTCTGACTCATAGCTGACATTATTTGTTTAATAATTATTATGGAAGTGATACACAACAGAGTTTTAGTCTATAACTTCTGAATCGTAGCTAACAATAATTTATATTTGTTCAATAATTATCATCCTAGTTATAGTGAGGTTCACGTTATAATGGCAGTGTTTAAATTAGCAATGCAATTGCTATATCCTTGTCTATCATTCAACAAAGCGGATAGCGCTATCTCTTTTTCGTTTTGCTCTGTTGCCAGATCGTCTTTTAACAATATAGAATTATTAATTGGTTAACAAAATATTACATCCCAGTTATGAAAATTCATCATGGAAAATATAATTACTTGCTTAATAGAATATAATTGATTATTTTAAATGAGAATTAACAGTTAATATTACATCGATAAACCTGTATCAGCTACAAGACAGAGGCAACGGCAACGTTGATCTCCTATCTTTCTCCACTGCCATTATAACGTGGACCTCTCTATAGGAAACAGAATTACAGTCTATTACTTTTGAATCGTAGACAATATTCTGATTAGATGATTCGAGGTGTAGTGGAGTTTCAAAGGAAACAGAATTCACTTAACTTTAAAGGGAACGTTTAAGACTGTGCAAAGTATCATTTTATATCATTATTTTTTGAGATATGAGCGCCTAAAGTTTAAATTTTTGGGACAGAACAATATTGAAATTCGGTAAGAGATAAACCCATGAGATTTAGAGGATGGATTTTTCATGGTATTGTTGATACAGTAAAATAAAAATTTTCTGAAACTAACAATTCTTGAGATAGTTGCAATTCTTGATTCAATTTACCAAAAATGACCAAAAATAACTCAACTAAAAGTTGTTTTTTAGTAATTTTTAGTAAATTGAATAACATTCTCGAAAATTGATATTTTCAGGAAATTTTCGTTTTACTATATCAAAAATACCATGAAGAATCTATCCTCTAAATCTCATGGATTTATCTCTCACCGAATTTGAAATGTTCTGTCCCAAAAATTTAAAATTTAGGCGCTCATATCTCAAAAAGTAATGATCGAAAAAAAAATGTTTTCCTGAGAAAACTTTTTCATTTTGATAGCTTGATAGTATACAAATAGAAAAACTTCGAAAAATATCACCAGTAAAAAGTTGATTGAATTCAGTTGCCTCAGCACTCTCTTTCAAGTGACAAAAAGCATTCGGGTCATGGCTAGCACGGTATATAGAAGAAGACGGTAGGTGTCTCGTGCATCATTGTGCTAAATTTCCGGTGTAGCTGACGTCATTTTATATCCAATCATCTGTTTCTAACAAATAAGTTTCATAAATTGCCAATAAGTGCTAAAAACTTCGGTTGGTGGCGATGACGCAATCTAGCTGGCTGGCCACTGCGCACACATTTTGTGACCCCTACCGTTTTCATCTAAATATCGTGATAATTTGCACTATCATCAGATTCGAGATTATTATTCGTTCTAGATTAAATTAACGAGCGATAGCGAGTTCTCACTTTTGACTTACTGCAGGCCAAGAAAGAATTGATCAATCAGCTTCAATTATCTAACACATATTTTTTGAACCTTTTTACAAGTCAAGTTCGTTGGACAACGAAATTGACTCACTCCTTCGTCCTTTTTTAGGATATAAAATCTGGTGTGGCGTACTCACACTACTTTCCATGCCGTTATGGAAATTGAACACCTGACGCTAGTGTTCACGAGCATAAGAGTCTACTATTCAAAGATCTGAGTCAGCTGGTGACAGGACAATAACGCTGGAGATACGCGATGTGTGCTATCTATTCATAGTGAATAATTTAATAGAATCAACCGTTGCCAACAGTTTGCAATTGAATAATCACATTTTCCCGAATTTCAAGCTTATTTTCAATTTGAGGTGAAAATGTTACTGAACATTAATTATTGTAGAGATTTTCATGCTCAATCTTTTCCACTCGAATTTCTTTGTTTAGTAAAGTATTAAATTATAGACCAGAAGGTAAAATATCAATTGGAAGGCCACGTAAGAGATGGCAATAAATGACATGTTATGTATGAATGTAAATTTTTATAACTCTTTTGAACTCTCTAACTAGTTTTATAAGCTGTTTGTAAGTCGGAACAAGCACTAGCCCAATCCTTGCACGTAAGATGATGATTGTTAAAAAAACAATCTTGCAACAGAGCAAAGCGAGAAAGATATAGCGCTATCCACTTTGTTGAATGATAGACAAGGATAGTAATACAATATTGCTAATAAAACATTGCTATTATAAAGTGGACCTCACTATAGTTGGCTTATTGCCCATGTTAACATAAAATTAAACAATATTAATAGTTTTACAAATTATTTTTAATATTGCATTTTATTGATTTTATCAGAATCGGATATCAGCGACTGATATTGTATAATAAATTGACGGCTGATTATTTCAAAAAACACCCCGTCATAAATAAAAAAAAATACCTACTAGCGAGAAAATTACTAGTAGCCTCTTCATAGATATACCTTTCTTTTAAATACAATATATAGTATGAAGAGTGCACTTGTAATTTGTCATAATGATTTAATATTCTAGTAGCCCTATTAAAATACTTTATTTGATGATATGTATTCATGTATGAAATTGAAATTGAAATTCTTTATTCTCCAAAAAAGATTAACAATACAATTATATTTGCATATATAAAATAAAAATACATTCAATTGGAGGCTCCTCTTATGGTCACATGCCTGTGAGAGAGGAGCGAGTTGTCTAGTAGCACCAAATATTCATGATCTTAAATTTAACTATTCATAGCTATGAAAAATATGACTCTAAATACAATAAAAAAAATATTTAAAAAAGAATAGACTAGTGAAACAAATAAAACAAAACTCAATCTGGAGAGAGGTATTATTATGAATAAAAATAAAATAAACCAAATCAGGTAAACTAAAAACGAAGTGGGAAGCACGGTGAGGTCGACGAAAAAAATAAAATCGTAAAAAATATACAATAATTGTTGAAAACCTGCTTTTTTTGACCAAGGATCTAGAACACTCACATCCAACAAGCGTTCTCATTCACCCATTAGTCACTCACCCTCAATGTTTAGGTAATGTACAGTTATTAATTATTATTAGCCAAAGAAGGTACAATCATCGGAAAGAGTAAGGTGATACTAAAATACCTTCCTGCTCCTCTGGGTTTAGGGAAGTCACCCAATCGTAGACTAATTTTTTAGTGACTTATTCTCAAATTTTCAGGATTTTTCAAATAGACGGGTAGTTTTCGAAAAAGGAAATGCATTTTATAATGTGACGAAGTGGAGGAGAAAGTTCTAGTAAGTCTGGGGTTGACGATACCGATATTTACAGCTGTTCTGGTGTTATAATTGTGAATGATATAGGTATAATAAGAAAATATAGGTACTTTGTGTTTGAATATATACAAGGTTAGGGTTCTTATGTATAATTGTTGTACATTTAATACCTTAAATTCTTCAAAGAGATAATCTGATAGATATATATGAATAATACATAGATACTTGAATGTATATACGAATATATAGATATTTGAGTTTGATCGATTCGCTGATAGGTGAAGCGGAGAATTAGTACTTGATATCTATCTCACCTTGTAACATGCTCAACCTGGAACGTTCGACCGTGAACTTGGTCTACTGCGCTGGTGACTACTGCAATTGCCAATTGCTCTCAATTATAGACCTATTGCTCTTCCTGAGGCTATGATGCCAGATGACGGATCAGTGCACTGACCATATCGCGGAAACTAGATGCTTTCCTCACTGGAATCAATCAGTGCTTAGCTAACCCAATCCCAGTTATGGACACCCAAGGTAGATGGGTGAACATCTAATAGATAGATAGATGAACACACATTACAGGTTTCATGTGACCATAGCATGATGCAGCGGCAGAGCGGCAGAGCGGCAGTGATGGATCGACAATTACTTAACTGAGGTGCACGTTTCAATGACATTACTTGATCAACATGTGTCGCAGGTAGTCCCTCATACTGAGCCGTTCTTACACACTCACCCGGCCAAAACAGTTATAATAGACAGTAGTTGACAGCAAACGGCTTCAGTTAACAAAAAATCGGCTTAAAATTTTATTGAACGTGCTTTGGCGAGTTTTCACTTTTGACTCACCTAAAACCGAAGTCGATGTCCATCTGTTTGTGTGCTCTACAATAACTTTGAAGGAATTGATCAATCAGCTTCAAATGTTGAACACGTATTCTAACTTTTTCACAGGTCAAGCTCGTTGAACAACGAAATTGACTCACTCCTTCGTCCTTTTTCAGAATATAACATATAACATTGGAGTGCATAAGAAAAAACTGTTATGATTTATCAATAAGACAGCTGAAGAATTCATTGCATGCAATAACTACAGTTTTTCCATTCATTCATTCATAACTTCGGCTGAGGCTATTTGAAAAATATCATACTGACAGACTTCATGCGCTGAAACATAATTTCAGTTGATTAATAAACAACAAAATTTACAACCGACTGATACGCATTGAGATTTTAAAGTGCGGCTTTTGCCATTAATTTTCTCTTGGAACTCTGTATGGAAATCATGTATAAAGGTGCGCCGCGAACATAAGCAATTCACTTTCTATCAGCTGATTATATATGTATTTTTACAGAAACGGTAAGATACAGATATAAAAATCTGGTGTGGCGCACTCACACAACTTTCCTTGCCGTTATGAAAATTGATCACATGACGCTAGTGTTTACGCGCATCTCAAGAGTATACTATTCAAAGATCTGTCAGCTGGTGACATGACAATAACGCTGGAGACACGAAGTCTGCTATCTCTTCATAGTAAAATAATGATTTAATAGAATCAACAGTTTGCAATTGAATAATCACATTTTCTCGAATTTCGAGCTTATTTTCAATTTTAGATGAAAATGTTACTGAACATTAATTGTAGAGATTTTTATGCTGAATCTTTTCCACTTGAAATTTTTTGTTCAAATTTTATCTGAAGCCTGATAATTGGGAATCTAAAATTACACATTGCATAGATGGGGCGGAAGTCCTGAAATTTTTACAGATATGTGACTTGTGGCAATTGATACAGCTTATCAGTGACTATTCTCTGCAATTTCATTTCAATTTCAATTTCATTCTAGGTATGAATTTGATCATAATCGTTGAAGCCGTTTTTGAGATAATCGCGAAAAACCCTGTTTTTGACAACAATTTCGCCATTTTAGCCGCCATATTGAATTGCATTTGATCGAAATTGTTCGTGTCGGATCATTCTAGTGTAAAGACCTTAAGTTTCAAATTTCAAGTCATTTCGTTAATTGGGAGATGAGATATCGTGTACACAGCAGACGCACATACACTCATACACACACACACACACACACACACACACACACACACACACACACACACACACACACACACACACACACACACACACACACACACACACACACACACACACACACACCACACACACACACACACACACACACACACACACACACACACACACACACACACACACACACACACACACACACACACACACACACACACACACACACACACACACACACACACACACACACACACACACACACACACACACACACACACACTTTTAATTAGAAATTGGGGTACCTTAATTTTTTTCGGAAAGCAATACTCTCCTTACCTATGGTAATAGGGCAAGGAAAGTAAAAAGCTTGACATCAGCGAACATAAGCAATTCACTTTTTATCAGCTGATTATATCTGTATTTTCACAGAAACGGTAAGATACAGATATAAAAAGCTTGGCATCAGCTGATTAAAAGTGAATTGCTCATGTTCGCGGCGTGTAAATCTGTACCACAAAGTAGAAGGAATTTTTCTACTTTCTTCTCTGTGTCTGTACGCACCTTTACATGACCACCTTCCCATTTAAAATTAGTTCGGATTCATATGAGGAACAAATATGTTGAAGCAACAGAGTAATTTTACATTTCGAATAGGATCTCCAATGAAACATATACGGGAAAATTATTTCTGTTAGAGAAATATTTAGCTGTTTCCATGATTTTCATCAACTCTGTATAATTATTAAAAGTTGCGGGTCTCAAAGATTAAAATACAACAGTTCTTGAGCGAGTTCTCAACCCAGGGATGAACTAGTAATAGACAGTAGTCGACAGTAATCAGCTTCAGTTAACGAAAAATCGACTTGTAATTCTGTTATGCTATCTTTTCAAGGACAGTAAAGTACTGAGTGTAAGACAACTCTACATCCAGGCTATCATCACGCGAATGAGGAGAAACAACGAACACATAAGACTGGCAGATCATAACCATCAAACAAGGCAGAGAAACACGAATTTAATAGTACCAAGGATGAACACTACATTTGGGCAAAGAAACTACATATATTTGGGACCAAAAATTTACAATCTCAATACCAAGTTACATTAGGGAAGAATTCAATAGACACAGGTTCAAGAGAAGTTTATTTTCCTGGTTGGTTGATATTGGAGTGGAAAATTGTGAAAATTTAGTTAGACTGTAAATATTGAAACTATTTATTCTTCATTCTTTTATTTACTGTTTTTCATTTTTCTAAAAATTAACTTTCTTATTATTATCCTTAATAGAACATTAATATTCATCTACTAATTTCATAATTGTGTTTGTATTATGAATTTTTACTAATTTTATTATAAAAAACTTTAATCCCATATCAGTGAATGAAGTTTGTAAATAGTAATTGTAACACGCAATAAGCAACTAATTACTTATACCCCAACACATAATTATAATTTATAGTGGGGTGTATATTTATTCATTGAAATTATCATTTATTCATTGTTGAAACACCACCGATTTATGTAGTTACATTACAATAATATATTATCAATATTCTAATGTTGCATTCAATCTTCATTGTAATTAAGTTTTCATAATATGTGAAATTTGTTGCATAATTAGCTGCTATACTGTAATTTATTGTAAATTCGTAACTTACTTGAATAAATAATTCTAATCTAATTCTTTTCTCCATGATGATACTAATGCCATGAGACAGTGTGCACCGTGCCTTGTTGCATCAAAGAAAATTAAGAAAAAAAACTCTTTGACTACGCTTTTGCATGGAATAAGGATAATAACAGATCTGTCTTGATACTCATGAATGAAGTAACACTGTCCGTGTTACTTGCAATAAATTCATTTTCAATTAATTCAATCAGAAAAACTTGCATTCAGCTGCCAATCTGGATCAAGCAAACTTTTTCAATTTTCTAAAACTTTCTTGTTGTACCAAGTTGCTTTTTCCCCAACCGTAATAGTCTTCTTCTATTATCGAAAGTTATTTGTAAACTGATCAAAGTAACGTATTTTCTGTAAAGTAATTACTAAGCTGAAAATAACGGAAATGGTTGAAGTACGCGATTGAGGGAAATGAGCTCTCAATCACAAACAGCGATTATTGATTTACTCGGGTACACTAGATTAATCAAGTCTGTCTACTTCAGAAACTTCAACAAGATTTCTACTCAGATTTACAAAAAATCCTTCATGAGAGGATGCAGTTCAGAATTTTCTTCTAAAAGTTGATTTTTCGATTTCTCTACCATATTAGTATCTTCAAATAAAGTTTTTCGATAAGTTATCTCATCTACCTCTACTGCTACAGTATTGGAAAAGGATCATCATCCTACAAAGGATCATAATTAAAACTACAACTCCCCTCTGCCGGTTCTGAATGGCTACATGGAGTTTCATCCCATCATGATGTCATAAACTAATTATGTTTTCCTTCCAGGAAGAGCTGCTTTGCAACGTGAACCAATATCAACAATTTGTGATATCCTGAAAGAGGTTCCTAGAGTGAGGCTCAAATTATAATGACAGTGGAGGAAGATAGAGAATACTGTCATTATAACGTGGATCTCACTGTAGGGGGGGGGAGACTCTTCTGTGAATAATCATCACTTCACATGAGTTTTGTTGAATAAGATGAAGAGAAGTGATTTGAGATTGGAGCTGTGCATCTATCATATCAATTCTAGAGCCATGCAGTTATTTATGAGCTGGATTTGATTGTGCTGCTCCCCCAACTTCAAAGTTATTGATTTTGAGCCTCTCTTATAAAATACAGAACTGCTGAGTGCTGAGCCTCCCGCGGCTGCAGAATGCTACAAAAGCTCAAATGCCACCGATTTTCGGTCGGCTGTTTCATTGAGAGCAAATAGATAGATAGATAATATTGCCTTTATTTAACACACTTCAAATAATTGTGGGCGAAACTAAGGCAATAAGATCCCACATATAGCTCTATTACTAGTGACCCCCTTGGTTCGATAAGACGCTCAAGAACTGTTGTATTATAATTTTTGAAACCCGCAAATTCTAATCGTACAGAGTTGATGAAAATCGTGAGAACAGTTTAATATTTCTCTTACAAGAATAATTTGACCGTGGGTTTCATTGTGGTCCTTTTTTGAAATGGAAAATTACTCTTGAAATATTACTCTGTCGTTTCAACATCTTTGACCCACACATGAATTCAAATTCATTTTTAAAAATGAGAAGGTGGTCATGTGATACATGATTTCGTTACAGAGTTCCAAGAGAAAATAAATAGCGAAAATCGCACATTGATATCTCAACCCGTATTAGTTTGTTGATGTAAAAGTTGTAAATTATGTTTTATTAACCAGCTGGAATCATGTGTCAGTGCATGAAGGTCTGTATCTAGGTATGTAGATGATTGTAATCTAGATACCTCGGTCAGTATGATAGCTCACAAATAGCCTCAGCTGATGTCAAGAATGATGAATGGAGAAGTGTAGTAATTGCATGCAATGAATTGTTCAGCTGACTCAATGATAATACTTAATTATTATTATCAAACGAGAATCCAAATTAAATGCTGTAATATTCACCTCGAAGACTTCTGCTACTGCAAACATTGACAACAGAGTAAACAGCTAGATGGAAATGAGCGCTACTATTCAAAAATTATTTGTCAGCCTGGAATCGAACCCAGTACCTCCTAATTGCCGGTCAGGAATGCTTACCCTTACACCAAACTGACAATCTCTGGATAGCAGCGCTAATCTTATACGAAGCCAGCCAGTCTAATAATTTTCATTTAATAATAATAATTAATTCATTAGCATTTGTGTAATAATTGCAATATCTCAGTAATTTCCATCTGTAGAATGATAAGACTCCCGTATAGTTGGGGCCTTAGGCCCGCCGCAAAGTAGACCCACGCTAATCCACGAAAAGCAACCCACGCCGTGGGATGTTTTGTAAACCGTTGCTATAGAATTATTCATAATCAATCAGCTGACAAGTGGATTATTCATTGCATGTATTACACAAATGTCTGGAGAAGCCTAGCAATGGTTTACAAAACATCCCACGGCGTGGGTTGCTTTTCGTGGATTAACGTGGGTCTACTTGCGGCGGGCCTTATACTTGAGTGTCAACTGGTCAGCCCTTGTTAAAAGCAGAAGGAAATATCAAGTTATACTTCCTATCAAATCAATTGAATGAGCGTATTGAGAGATGAAGAATTGAAAAAAATTATGATAAGAGTATGGTCTATAAGTAGAAAAAGTATACTTCTATGATATGAGGATATCGTACATAATTTGATATTTAATAGTATATAAGGGTAACTGTATAAGAGGGTAAAATTTTACTATTTCGTTTCTCAGTTGAATGAGGTACAAACCACAAACCCCATTCTTAGGTTTTAATAATTTCTTATCTACAGAATTAGCAAGAACTCCATTCAGACCACAATGTCTTTTCACAGATAAGGATTGAAAGCACGTTTGAAAATTGATGAATCGTCTGATGTTGAATATTGAACATTCTTTCCTCCGATTTTGCCAAGCTATAAACAAATCCGAGACTCCCCTCACACTCCTCCACCAGCCAATATTCTACCTTAAAATACTCTGGGCATACCTTCTATTGGAAGAATGAGTAGATGGAGACAGGAGAAGAAGAAGAAGCAGGGAGAAAAAGGAGAAGAAGAAGAAGAGGGACACGAAGAGGAAGAGTTAGGGAGGGTGGTGAAGAAATTGTGAGAGGGGAAAATGGATGAGTGGGAGGTGGTGGAAAAGGTAGTAGATGAGGAGGAGTTGGAGGAGGATGAGGTGGAGGAGTAGGATGAGGAGGAGTAGGAGGAGGACGAGGTGGAGGAGTAGGTGGAGGAGGATGAGGAGGAGAACGAGGAGAAGAAGAAGAAAGAGAAGAATATGATGGAAGGATATAAATGAGGGAGAGAGAAGGAGGAAGGCAAAGAAAAAAATACTTACTTTGATTCGTCATTTCACCGTTAAATGAATTCATAAATACTCAATTTGACTTGAATAACCATTCTTTCTTCTATGAGCGTTTTGTAATACTTGAACCGTTCGATTCCAATATTTTTAACCGAGCTTTCTCAGAATTCATCCTTGATTAATATGTCTGCAACCGTCGCCGGAAAACAGGAAAACTCTTTGACTTTTCCCGTTAGTAAAAAAAACAGATTCTGTTCCCTGTACCTCAAACGTTTTGAATGAATGGCTTTCTTGAAACAATGCTTTGAGAACTTGCAGACGACAAATTATACTCTTAATAAATACAAAGACTAATTGTTTCAGATTTTAATGTTGAAGGTATCAGATGTCGTTCCTCATTGAACAAGGAATTATTTGTATTAACTGTTTTTTCAGAATTAGAGTCACCAGAGATATCGAATAAAGATTATCCTTATAGAAGAAAAAGCATTTTCAAATATTACGACTGAAAAATTCCACCTTGCTCCAGGTACTTAATGATTTCTCCAGTCGAGTGTACAGATCATACATAATATCGGGGCACTGAGCTTCGCTCGTTATTTATTTATTGACTTTTGATAAACCGAACACAATTCTTTAAAATGATTGGGGAAGTACTAACAGGCACAGCCCAAAACAGTTTCTTTCCCGAATTTTGATTTATACACTATAAATAGTCCAGAAAGTGGGTTTTGTTCCATACACTTGAATTCAGGTTCGATTTTCTGCTCAAACATCAATTTGAAAACAAAAAATGTATAATTTAGATTATATACAAACCAAATCGAAAACAAAATAACACTCACTAATCACTTGAAATTGTCGAATAATGATCAACTTTGAAAATTATGATATACTCTAGTTTAGGAGGATTATGTCATGTCAACAAATCAGATAATGTTGATCAAATCGATTAAATTGTCCATCTAGATAAAATTTCTCGCTGAGTGATTATGATTACACAGCTGGAAATAATTCTGTCTCTCTCCCACACAGGCACACGCATCTTCTGTTATCGAGAGACGACGGAATTATCATCTGTTTTCCAAGGATGAATTATCCTTTAAATGTCGTTCAGCGAGTTTTCCAAAGAATGAGACCTAGTGCAATCGAATCTTTATATCATAAACCTACTATGTTCCAAATTTCGTAAAAATCGTTAGAGCCGTTCTCGAGATCCGTAAGACATAAATAACCAGATATAAAAATAGCCAGATATAAAAATAGCCAGATATAAAAATAACCAGATATATCAATACAGAAATTGCTTGCTTAATATAATAGGATAATCTATATCTATGACATTATAAAGTGAGAGTTAGATTATATATGTACAGGATAGGAAATACACGAATTACACATCAACATGTCTGAACAACTCAACTGATTAACTTACCGAGAATGGTTCTAGGCCTTTTTTTTCAGTTCGTCAAGTTTTCATTGAGATTGAATATGTTGTTACTTAATTATATTTCTTCCTTGATAAAAACCGGTCTGCTAACATTGCGTAACTATAGTCAGGCCCACGTTATAATGGCAGTGTTTCATATTAGCAATGGTAATGCTATCCTTGTCTATCATCCAACAAAGCGGATAGCACTATTTCTGTCTCGCTTTGCCCTGTTGCCAGATCGTCTTTTAAAAATGCATAATTAACAAAATATTTCATCTTTATTAAGAAAATTCATTATTAAATTGTAACCGCCCCGAGATGGGGTTAGAAGAGAGATCTGTAAATACTTAATGGGCGAGTCATGGGACTATAAACAACAACATTTGCATCTATTCAATTTCGAAATCTATTTAATTATTTTAACTACAAGAACTTCAACAACAAATAATCGAAAACATCCGATCGCATTATCTATAAGCCGAGAAAATTATCTTTAAAATTTTGCTAACTTTCGTCTGGTATTCTAATTGTTATTGTTCACGAAGGTCATTTTAGTAATAGTCTTATGAAAAGACCGACTTGGTCATTCAAGCGGTTCTAGAAATGGCACTCACGATCGTTCAAATTATATATATAGATAGATAGATAAAACGATAGATAAACGAATTTATTTCAGGAAACAAAAGATACATTTCACAAGTAATCAGTAATGTCACTAGTGTAACAGAAAAACAAATAAAAAAATTGTATTATTAGCTCAAATTCGATAAGCTTAGCCGAAGCCGTCAGCCAGAGTTGAGTAGTTTCTACTATCTAATCTTGATAGAAAATTCTCCCAAAAATAATTCGGATTCTACTTCTTAATATAATTGATGAAACAACAAACGTAAACCAAAACTGTTATCGAAAACCAAAAGCAACCCCCAGCAGCTTCATCCTTATCTGTCCTAAACTAATTGTCACTACACTTTTGAAAAACATCATTCATTATTCGATAATAATTTCAGCAACAACTGAAAAAGCATTCCTCGGATCATTTGCCAGCACTATGAAATAAATTAAAAATAGAATATCTGACATGGTGAGTAAGTAACTTAATGAACAATAACAAGAGAATAAATGAATGAATAAATTCAATGTATGGCAACTCAAATTGAACCTAAATTACACATGTATAATTGTAAATGTACACATATGTATTGTAAATTACATAACTTATCTAATATATTACACTGAGAAAAAACTTAAATTACATATGAAGCATCATTATCTCCTACCATAGGGCCATAGAAAAAGAAAAGACAAGGAAAATTTTACCTATACAATCATATCATAAAAGTTAATAGCTACAGAAGATTAATCTTATACTATAAATATAAATAAACCGATATTTAACATAGATAAATCAATAATATTATGTAAACCAAGTCTAATTTTATCTTTAAAAATTAAATTCCCTTACAAGAAAATCTCTATATTTCTGTGCTGATGTCAAGAAACCTATTAAGCATTTCCAATTCTCGCCATTCAAATACTCATGTACCATTTCATTAGTCATAGCCGAGCAGCCGAACCATTTTACTCGGAATTCCGATAAGGCTTTACATCTTCCAATAAAATGATAGGTGTCTTCCACCTCACCACTGTTGCATAAAGAACATATGTAACTATTTTCTCCACGATCCACTCTAAAATTCAATGGCAATAATGCTCCCCTCGCCCTAAAAATAATGCTGATCATTCTTCTTTTATTATTGTCATTTATATAACCTGATTGCAGTCCATTCCTTCCTAAATTAAAGTAGATTTGATGAAACTGAGAAGTTGCTGCCCTGTCCCACCATAAACCTTGAAATTTATTACGTATCCTGCCCACAATTTCTTTTCGCATCCTCTTCCCCAAAGATCTGGTTGGTTCATGGGATCTACCCACTCTTCATTAAATCCATAAAATAATTTTCTCCAATCTTTATACCAACCACTCTTCTTCTGCGTCAGTAATATTGATACTCTCTTCGTAAATCTAGAATCCGGCTGTGCAAGAGTTTTTAATATGTATTTGTAATTCATTTTCAATGTTTGAAGCCACATAACATCTCTTCCACTTTCTAAATATACTATGTAGTTGGGAGTATTCTTTGGTATACCGTACAATCTTTTAATAAAAAACCTATTGAAACGTTCTATATCCTCCCTCTCTTGACATCCCCAAACCTGCCCTGCATATGTGATTGTTGACTTGCTAACTGCTTCGAAAAATTGCCATTTCGTAGATACTGGGACCTCATCATTACCAATTAGCTTACGCCATAAACTATTGATACCATACCTCGCTGCCGTCAATTTACTCACAAAATGTGTTGCTAGTGACAAGGTGGGTGTAAACGTAATTCCTAAATATTCATATTCATTTACTACTTCAATAGCTTCCCCACCGTAATGCCATCTCTCACTTCTACTCAATCTACCACCCCTCCTAAACACCATCATTTTGGATTTTTCCCTGTTCAAAACTAAGTTCCATCGGTTGCAGTATTGCTCCAGCCTGTTGATCATACTCTGCATTACATTTACGTTATCAGCTAAGAGAACTAAATCATCCGCATATAAAAGTGAATTTATTTTTGATTCTCCTACCATCAAGCCTCCGCCTAAACTCTCACAGATATCATATGTGAAAAGATTGAATAAAATTGGGGATACCAAACAACCCTGTTTTAATCCGCTTACAAGCCTGATATCTTTTGTTACGCCCTTATCACACCATATAACTGAGGACGTATCTTCATATAAGGCTTTGATCATGCGGACAAATTTATTTGAAACTCCTATCTCTAATAGTTTATACACGAGAGCATCCCTATCTATAAAGTCGTACGCGGCCTTGAAATCAACAAAAAAACAATAAACTTTCTTATGTCTCACGTTTGTATAATACTTAATTAAACTCTGTAATACAAATATGTTATCTATGGATGAGTACCCCGCCCTGAAACCTGCTTGGTTCTCCGCAATAATGTTCCTTAATTTCACCCATTCTTCTAACCTTTTCAAGAGGATACCTACGCAAGCTTTGTACATTGAGTTCACAAATGAAATAGCCCTATAATTATTTGGGTCTTTAGGGTCTCCTTTCTTATGCAGGGGAAATATTATTGATTTTTCAAAAGCTACCGGACATACTCCTTTATTGTAAACTTCATTAAAAAATTTACACATTAACTCTTTAAATTCTAAAGGGGCTCTTTTATAGAATTCAGCGGGGATTCTATCTTCACCCGGAGCTTTTTTCTTTCCATTTTTTAATTTTCTTAATGATGAATTGACTTCCTCCATACTGATCACCCTATCCAGTATATCATTGTTATGTAAGGGCTCTACATATATCGTTGAACCGCTAACTCTCAAAGGTGTGTATAATTGCTTGAAGTGACCTATCCATTCTTCTGCGCTTATGTGTGCTGCTTGTGTTGCGTTATATCCTTTAAATTTTCCAACCATCTCCCAGAACATTTTCGAATCCTTAACTGTACCAACCTTGTTTTTTACGTCCTCCCAATATTTTCCCTTCTTACTTTTACAGAGAGCCTTATACTCTTTCCTTACATTAGCATATTCGTTTCTTACCTGACTTGAATTATTTTTTCGAAACAAATTTAGGAGCGAAAACATTTGTATTCTTTTATTTTCACATTCTCTATCATACCAATCATTATTTTTAAATTTTTTCCTGCCCGGTTTTGGTTCACACTTAAAGTTGGCTGCATCGTATATAAGATCTTTTAATACATTACTGGTCTCATCGATATTATCTGGGAGAGAAATGACTTCTCTACACTTACTCACTAGCTTTTCCATAAAAATACTATCATTAAGACATTTTAAGGATACTTTTGGGGCGATTGGTATTAATCTATCTTCATTCTCCTTATAACTATTACACAAAAATTTAATACATATTGGCAAATGATCTGAGTAACTCGCTGGTATAACTTTAAACTCTTCTATTGCATTCAAAGATTCTAGACTCACGCAACACAAATCTATCACTGATGCCCCATTATTATTTATAAACGTAAACTCTCCCAGTAAATCACTTATATTCCTACCATTCAAAATTATCATATTATATTCTTCACATAATTCTATTATTTTCTTCCCTTTAATATTAAGAACGTTATCTTTTGAGTTTCTTTCATGGAATATAGTTGCGTGATCTAGTAATACTTCTTGCGGTAGATTCTGACAAGTTCCCACTCTCCCATTCAAATCTCCGGCAAGAATCAAACTACTTGTGTTATCTAGAGTAGATATGAAGTCATACAGAGCACAAAAATCCAACTCCCACTCTCCTTGTAAGCCTCCACTTAAATAAACTGGAACAATGGTAATGTTTTTCTCTATCATAACAACTAAGTTTCTTCCATTTATATTTTCTAATCTAACAATATCTTCTTTCCTGCTCTTAATAGCTATTAATTGCCCCTTTTTTGCTCTACCAAATTGTGAATTCCTCGTTGCAAATTCCCAAACAAAATTATATCCCTCTAAATACTTTTCAAAATATACATGGTTACCTTCCTCTACAAAGGTTTCCAACAGAATGAAACACTCATACTTCCTAAGAAAATTAAATATATCCTGAATAGACTTACCCCTTAGCCCAAATTAAATATATATATATATATAATATATATATATATATATATATATATATATATATCAGTATTAGAATTTTCACTATACTTCTCACTAATACTTTTGGTGAAGGCAGTTAGATGGTGGAATGCATTGCCAGACAATACTAAGTTGGTGGGGTTCGGTTCGCGCGTGCAGTTGTTGGTTGGCTGTTTTGTGGCGGTGGGCTTGTTAGAGTCGGTAGACGGGGCTTCATCTTGCTATCATTAAAGTTATTAGTATCCTCATAGGATGCTTACGAGTGTGAATTTTGAATGTCTGGTGAGTGCTTGTCTTTTAAATTTCTATTATTTTCGCAGTTTTTTCCTTGTCTATAAAACATTTTATTCTGCAAAACGTATTGCATTGCAATTCTGTATCTATTACAATTCTCAAAAAATATGTATTGATTAGGTAACTACATCTTATCCTCTTTCTTTTCAAAAATTTTCCTATTTAAAATCTCCTTATTTGCTATCTGATTTTCCCCACTTTTCTTTATTCTCTTTCCCACATATTGAATACTGTTAGGCCTACACAGGCTTTTTTTCCATATTTATATCCACTATACATAAAATAAACAAGCTCATCTTTGATTCCAATTCTTACTGTATTAATTCTCTTCAGTAGCTTGACTATTATTTAGTTTTAATTTATTTTTTGCTTTCTCTTTCAGCAGTAAAGTGATTGAGTTTATTGAAAAACACTTTTTTAAAGACTTTTATTCATTACACTCTCATATTCATATTGACTCTCATATTCATTACATTTTATTGTCATTTCTTGCTTCAATTTTTTTGTTATCTCTGCATATTTTACATTGTATTGTTTGCTAACGACGTGGTTAAGTGGTAGAGTGGACATTATTGTCCAAACTTCGCCACGTCAACATAAATAAATAATATTTTCAATGAAAATTACACATTCACTATAAACAATTAAAATATTTCAATCCATCCCGCGGTGAAATCTAATGCTTTTAAACAAATTAAGACAACAAACATGTTAATTCAGGGCCCTCGAGGCCCAAGGCTACCTCTGGCTTTTAATCTGTTTCGATTCGCGGCTTGATTGTAATTGATCTTTTCCACGCAAATTATGTTTAATTAACAAGACAACGGTCCTCGTGAAGACGAGCATAATTCAGTGGTAAAGGAAAGTGCAAGTTTGAAATAATCCCTTATACTCGTGTACGGTACTTTCCATCGCTAATGGAAATACAGTTCCGTGACAATACTTCAACCCTGCATAAAATTTCAGTCTTCCCGGACGCAAGTTAGCAAAATCATAATGTGAGAAAATCATTTTTCAACAGGAAAATAAATTTCTCACGATAAAAATTCACAAAGAAAATTCAAATGCAAGATTACTCAAGTCCCAATTCTACTCTTTTTTTAAATGAACTTTTTTAATTGAATTTTTAATTGATTGGACCTCACTATAGATTCTAGCTTCTATTCAATCAACCTATTGAATTCATTCCTGTAGGTGACATAATAACACTTCTGTTTAGAGGATAGACATTCTTAATTATCGTTCATTCCGTCAATTGCAGACCGGTACAAAATAATCATTGCTCGTCTTGTTGTAAAACAAATAATAGTAGATGAACTTTTTCTATTATTAATTTAATGAGATTTTCCCAAGAGACAAGGAAATCAACAAGTTTAAGAAGCGGGTGAGCGCCAGAGACCACCCCTCCCTACCTCTCCAACAATGACACACTTCTGCGTGTATTGATTTTACCTGAGTGAGTTTCACGATATGGAGTCAGTTCGAATGATAGGTCTACAGAGTAGCTGATTCTGATATTTCCACCGCGTCCTAGAGTAGACAGCATGGTGCAATATTCATCCCGGTATATCTGATTCTTGTTATTAATAATCATATTCATTTAGTCAAGAAAGAATAATGATTTAATAATGAATTTTCATACTGTAGTTTATTATTTTTCTTCATATCATACAAACGATTCGGCAAATTTCGGAGCTTGATAAGGATAGAGCTATTCGCTATAATAAAATGACAAACAAGGAAAGCAACACAAATAAAATAGAATAACAAAATCTTATACTGGATTGGATTAAGATTAATATTTATTTAAAATTATTTATCTCCGTTATGTAGTGTTTCAATCTTGTATTATGAATTTTAAAACTTATTTGTCATAGCTTCCTTGTTACTACGACACGAACAATTTCGATTAAATGCAATTCAAGATGGCGGCTAAAATGGAGAAAATGTTGTCAAAAAACAGGGTTTTTCGCGTTTTTCTCGAAAACGGCTCCAACGATTTTGATTAAATTTATACCTAAAATAGTCATTGATAAGCTCTATCAACTGTCATAAGCCTCATATCAGTAAAAATTTCAGGAGCTTCGCCCCATCTATGCAAAGTTTTAGATTCCCAATTATCAGGCTTCAGATACAATTAGAACAAAAAAATTCAAGTGGAAAAGATAGAGCATGAAAATCTATACAATTAATGTTCAGTAACATTTTCACCTAAAATTGAAAATAAGCTCGAAATTCGAGAAAATGTAATTATCCAATTGCAATATTGTTGGCAACTGCTGATTCCATTGAATGATTCACTATGAAGAGATAGAAGACCTCGTATGTCACCAGCGTTATTGTCCTGTCACCAGCTGGCTCAGGTCTTTCTTTATAAGTAGACTTGATATGCGCGTGAACACTAGCGTCAGGTGATCAATTCTCATAACGGCAAGGAAAGTTGTGTGAGTGCGCCACACCAGATTTTTGAATTTTTCATTTGCTGGAAATTTTGTTACTTTGTCTAATCGTTTGTAAAGATTGAGATGTGACCTAGTTTCCGTAATTTTATTCAATTTAGGGTAAGTTTCACTAGAATCACGTTAACGCTCCGCTTAGTAATCTCCAGTTAACACAAACTGATGACTTTAACGAACGATTAAGAAATTTGATTTCAAACGAGAACTAATGTTACATTACGAAACGACAGATTAGAGTGGATCAGGGTGGCAGTGAGCCGCCATGACACTTGTTTCACGTTGTAAACATGTAAAATGAAAATCCAACTAGATTCAGAAACCACAAGTTTTGTTTACCAAATTGAGTTGAGATTGGCCTACAAATTTAAGTAATTGATAATAATTATCGTGCAGTTATTTTTAGTTGTATGATTTATTAAATTTAATTCAGGCTGTAGTATTTTAATAATTATTGTTCTATAGATTGTTTTTTTTTGTAAATAAGTAAAATTTTTAATTTCACAGTAAGTATTCTAGCAATTCTGTCAATGTTGTGTTGCCTAAAGCTATCAAAAGAAGAAGGGACCCAACATTTATGAACAGTGAAAGAACGCATCTTGTCAATCTTATTGAAAAATGAGTCGATTTCGTCCAAATTATTAAAATCATCAATTCTTTTTCTTATCCATCAAGGTCGGCGAACAACATAATCATCATCACTGTCACTCTCAAATGCCAATTCGTATGCTCTACTTCTAGCATTTGGCGTTTCCATATTGGAACAACAATATAGAATATAATATAATATAATCTAATATAACATATTCGTAAAAGCCGAGAATAAATAATTAAACATAACCTTAACAAACTACTTTTAACAAGACAGTAAACAGAACGCCGCAATTTTTTCTTAACGACAGATTACAGATGTTGACTGACCAAATTTGGTCGGTTAACTCTATAATGGCTCATTAGCTCTAACAGCGTGTGGTGAAACCCGATTTTGTGAGTTAAGGGCTGATTGGAGTTTACGCTTCCTCTAACAACAAGTTTAGTTCTTGGTGAAACCCGGCCTTAGTGGTTTAAATAAGCTCTTTTTCTTTCTATTGACATGTTTGCTGAACCTAGCTGTTCGAACTCACTGCCGGCGCACAAGTTGTTCTTTGCCACTAGTGCCATTTTGTAAGTTAGAATCTATTTTATCAAACTGTATTATTTTATGGCAAAATAAGTGAATTTGAATTTGAAAAAACAACAACACCAATATTTATGTTTGTACTCTTTGAAAGTAACCTACTCTAGAGCATGGTACGCCATAGTGGATTAGGTCAATTTTCATACAGAAAACACTAAACATGTAGAAGACACATTATAAGACATTTCTGAAACTAATACAATTACCATTTTATTTAATTGTAAACTATCTAATACTTTCCGTAATTGACATAGTAGTTTTAGTTTTTTTATGGTAAATGAGCATTAATTTATTCATTTATTTATTTCATATACAGTTACTGTATATTTCTATATGGAAAATGTACACCAAAGTAATCAGATGCTGTCTTCTAAACTTTAATCTCTCTACTGTAAGCTGAGCCTGAGCCCGACGTGCTAAACAACTCACTGAAATTCAATCTCAAGATATTGACGATCTATTTATATCTTTGCCAATCCTAGAAGAAGATATTAAGTTTATCATGGTATCTGTTATCCAAAAGTTTTATATACAGTTTGCAACTGTTCTGATTGTACGTGAATGCTGTAATGATAAGTTAAAACAATGATTGAACAACCGTAGTGAGTTCTTATCAATGACTAGAGCCTCGAGTCGTTATACGTTTGTGGGTTTTTGAGTTGTATATTTGTTCGACGATAACTTTTGATTGGTTTCACGAATCAAATTCAAATTTTTAACACATAGAGCCAAACCATACAAAGCGTTTTTCCATGCGTTCTCAGACAGCGTTTTAGAGCCCGCAGGGCAGGAAGCTCTCCGATTGGCTGATTATCAGTTGATTCCTGAACGCTGTCGACTCTAAAAAAGCTGTCTGAAAACACACAAAAACGCAATGTTTGGCTTGGCCCTTATTCTCTAAACCATTAAAGTTCTTCATCGACGCCAAAAAGCTTCTTATCTTCAGTAGTTTTGATGACTGATCAGAGAATCAGAATCGAGCAGCACACAGAATCGAGTCTCATTATACAGACCGAGTTTGTTGGCTAACGAAATTGACTCTCCCCCCCCCCTCATCATCATTCTTTGTCCTTTTTGAGGATATAACAGGTTAACATTGGAAGTACACTATAATAATAGAAAGATTTGTAGTGACTTAACATCGAGCTGATTTGTGTTCTGGGAGTTATCACACAGACTGTCAGTCGTTTATGCGAGTGAGTCGATACATTAATTATTATTTTATTAATCTTTATAATATACGATTTGAAAAAATGAGAATTATAGTGAGGCTCACGTTATAATGGCAGTATTTGATTTGGTGTTGCCATTCTTGTCTTCCATTGCACTATCCTTCTCCAGCTCAGCAACGTTGCCAGATCGTTTTCAATAAGAAATATAATCAATCAACAAAATATTTGATCTCAATAGTGGACATTTATTATTGAATAATTAAAAATATATTGTCTTGACGAATAAAACGAAATTGATCAGTTTTAACGAACAGTTAATATTACATCAGATGTACTGGTATCAGCCATCCTCTATTGAAGGCAGCGTCAGCAACACTGTTCTCCTATCTTTCACGTCACTGTCATACATGACATGATCTCACCGAAATTGCTTTGACTAAATCAGGCCAGCATATTCAATTTTCCACTCACAGGTTTCAGCTGGATGACAATTTTATCATCAAAGCTTTACATTTCATGGACGCGTTGGAGATTCGAAAGTCAACTCTCCCTCCATTGGGAAGTGGTCATAATATAGGCTACATTGATATTAGATTTAGGCCCGGTTGCATGAAAACAGGTTAAATTTTAATCTTGACTAATTTCACGAGAACGTCTTTTCAAAAAGACGTCTCTGATTGGCTCTCGTAGAATTAATCACGATTAAAATTTAACCGGTTTTTTTTTGCAACTGGCACATAGATATGGATTGAATATAGAATAAATTTTCCCGTAAAAGAAAGTGATCATAATATGAAGTAATATCGGGAAAACGGAGCTTCGCTAGAATGTACAAAGTCTAAAGTATGAAAATTAGGAAGTAGATGAACATGTAACACTTAATTTCATTTCCTTCCAAATCGACATTAGTATTCACTTCTGGATTACGACGACATAATTGACCGAGCGAACTAAAGTGATTCGTGAAGTCGATTTTGCATTCCTCTTCATGTTTGTATGCTCTTATTATATGTTTTTCTATGTATGTATGTTTGTTCGGCATTTACGGCGAAATGCGGCAATAGATTTTCATGGAATTCGAAAGGACTGTTTCGTTCTTGAATTTCTCGTTGACTTAGGTTGAGGATTTTCAAATTTCTCATTCTCTGTACTGCATTCTGGAGTCAGCTGGATGATAAGTCAAAACTATTCTCTTTTTCCCATTACATCCCCAATAGTCCAGTCAAATGGTCGTTTTTCAGGAAACAGTCCCGAAAGAATTTTTCTCGACGGTTCTATATGTATTTTGGGGCGCTGAATTCGAATCTGAGATTCTCTGACACGCCAGAGGGCGGCTTCACCCCCAAAACCCTCAAAACCCCCAAAATATTCGGACTTTTTTTAATTGTCCCATTTTATCTCGTAAACTTTGAGTTTCTCAAGAGAAATTATTCCCAACAAAATTAAAGAGAATAATATTTCCAATAATTTGAGTGGTAGTGCATGATTCTACCATTTTTTGTTCTGGAGCTACGAATTTTCAGAAAAGAGGTATTTTTTAAGGGGTTTTCAAAATTATGCAAACCTACCACTTCTACCCTATACAACTTGGATATTGTCTGTAAAGTGATGAACTGAACTCCAAACAAAAAAATTAATCTATGTCTTAACAATTTAGTAATTACAATTAAATACATTACTAACAATGACCACACAACTGGTCAAAGTGGTCATATAATTTCCAAAACTTAAAATGAATGTCAAGTGAATTTTATAATGTAAATAAAATTATTTATTTATTATTATTTTTCTAGTATAGACGAAAAACCACACATCACGTGAAAGGGATGAACGACCATTCATTATGAACAGGATTTCTTAGGAATTTTCGAATTTAGTAGTGGTGGGAAGGGGAATACACCCAAAAATAGAAAATCATGTCTTACAGCCGAAACACAAATTTTTCATTATAATACCTTTCCAAGGCCTTCCTTGTTTGAAGAACAGAATCTCCTCTTCCACGTGAGGTGAATGAATGTTGTAAAAATATAATCCTGAGGTAAGATACGTTTGGTTCAAGAAATCAAGAAATTTGCGATATTTACCTCATTTTCACAGTCTTGACAGTTTTTCGATAATAAACAGTAATGCAAGATAGGTTTAAGGCAACATAACTTATAGAGCATGTAATTCTCTTCCATTTGAGACCAATCGAAAGTTTCTATCATGTATCTTATTCGTTTAAAAGACTCTTGAATAACAGTAAAATCGCAGAAAAAATGAGAAAATGAAAAAAATCATTTTTTCAATTAGCTGTAAGTTTTGAACGGTATCGGAATCAGAAAAACAATTTATGTGAGCGGAAAGAAGAAAAAAATTCTCTACAACCTTGACTACTTATCCGATTTTTCATCTGAAGTGTTTCACAAGGTACGCAACTTTGGATATGCGAAAAATTTTTGATACGTTAATCATTCCCACAGTCTCGCATATTCAAATTTGCGTATGTTGTGGAACACTTCAGATAAAAAATCCCCCCCCCCCTAGGAAAATACTGAAATCAAATGTTTCTAACGAACGGGTGATTCTCATAGAGAATAACCCTTGTGAGATGATTTCAGCCGAAATATGTATTTTTTGTTGTGAAGGCCTTGAAAAGGTATTATAATGAAGAATTTGTATTTTGGCTGTAAGACATGATTTTCTATTTTTGGGTGTACTCCCCCCCCCCACTACTAAATTCGAAAATCCCTAAGGAATACTGTTCATAATGAATTGTTCTTTCACGTGTGGTTTTCCATCTATACTAGAAAAATATCCAAGTTGTATAGGGTAGAAGTGGTAGGTTTGCATAATTCTGAAAACCCCTTGAAAAATACCCCTTTTTTGAAAATTCGTAGCTCCAGAACCAAAAATAGGAGAATCATGCACTACCACTCAAATTATTGGAATTGTATTCTCTTTAATTTTGTTACGTATAATTTTTCTTGAGAAACTCAAGGTTTACGAGATAAAATGGGAAAATTGAAAAAAGTACGAAAATTTGGGGGGCATTTGAGAATTTTGGGGGTGAAGCCGCCCTCTGGCGTGTCAGAAAATCTCAGATTCGAATTCAGCGCCCCAAAATACATATAGAACCGTCGAAAAAAATTCTTTCGGGGCTGTTTTCTGAAAAACGATCATTTGACTGGACTACAAAGAAGACGCAAGAGTGAATCAATCACCCTTTTTAACCTCTGATAGCGTAGCATACAAACGATTTGGCAACAGGGAGGAGATGGAAAAGGAAAGAGCTATCTGTAGTGTCTGATGACAGACATGCAGCCAATGTTTATCAGTTGATATTTTTTTCACGTGAATTCCACTATATCTCGACTATGAATCGAGTCAAGGAAATACAAAAAGGCGAAGTTGAAGAGTGATTGAAATAAGTTGAGTATGATGCCTATATGAGCTCTAGGCTTGTGCGTGGTTAAGCTACTAGTGAGATTAACGTGAACCTGTCAGCATTTCACTCATAGAACCCGTGCTGCCAATAATGAATGAATCAATCAATAATTTATTTATCAATCTTTTAAAACTGCTTGATGAAAATTAATGGTTTGTTGTATGCTTGCTGTCAATTCAATCAGCTGGTGGCTTAAACTGGAAATGAAACACATTATAACGAACGAGACTTGACATGGATTTAATCCAGTTTTAAATGAAATTCAGTTTAAACTGATAGTACTGTCTAAACGGACCTAATTCTCATAATTTTCTATTATTAAACTTACACTTGTATTGAAACTCCTGCATATTATTCTGATCTGATATTCTTAAATTTTCAATGTTCATTTTTTTTGTTTCCTTTATCATGTTCACTGATTCTCAGTGTTGATAATAGCTTGCTGAACTTTCTTTCCCGAGGTCTAGCATGCTCTTTTGGGGATTTAGTTCCTAATGTTTTATTTGCAGAATATTTACATTATTAAATTATTTTCATATTGGATAGTTCATCGCTCCCTTTTGTAATTCTTGAGGAATAAATAGACAAAATAGAAAATGAAATAGAATGATATATGATTATAAATATTATTATTCGAAAGAGGGAAAGTGAGGGCCAGTTTCCGAGCTCGGGATTCAGATAAGTTCTAGACTTTCCGAAAACTGGCTTTCCGAAACGGGTCGTAGTCGCAGTTTTTATGATAATCTTTTTTCTCATTTCTTTAATTGGAAACGATTTTCCTTGACGGAATGAAACATTCCTAAATAATTCAAAATAGCTGAAACTTTACACTTTTTACTCTTTATTTTATTTTGTGTTCAATTTTCTAGTTTTTCGAAATCTACTTTAAACGTGGACTGCGACTATGCCTCCAGCTGTTTGAAGTGTAGAACTTGGCTGAATCCCGAGCTCGGAAACCGACCCTAAGCTTAAATATTGTACTTTTCCTCTTCCAAATTTTGATGTTAATGAAGTCCAACAGATTTTGTCTGTCAAGCACTTCAAATTTCTGGTCCGAGAAAACATCATATCGGCAATGACAAGGATATCGTGATTCATTTATTTATTTAAATAAATAAATAGATAACAATTTTGAATCGAGCTGAATTTTGATGCCAGTTTGAGCTGAACTCACAAGAGCGATATCGACTGGCAAGTGAGGTTGGGTTAGTGATATTAGTGGTAGGTGTCTGACGCACGCTCTCACTCTGTCTCTCTCTCTCTCTCTCCCTACTCCACACCTGTTGAGTTCTCTCAGTGTGATGCACTCTGGAAATGCATCCTTCTCTCCTCGATGCACCTTGGAAATGCAACATCAACCTCCTCTTCCTCCTCCAACTCCCCCTCATTCTCTTCCTCCTCCAACTCCCCCTCATTCTCTTCCTCCTCCTCCATCTCTCCCTCCACCAACTCCTTCCACTCCTCCCCTTTTCTTCCTCATCATCCTTCTTCTCTTTAACATCGTTCTCTTCCTCCTTCTATTATTCTACCGTTTCCGACATTACGTTCTCCACCGGTCGTGAGTTGATGAGAAAGATATTATCTTATACTAGCTGTTAACCCGTGCTCCGCAAGTGTCTATTTTGAATCTTTACAAACTGAAAACTTGACGTTATGAAATCTTGAAGAGTTTGAATTAGGCCTATAACCATCCTCGGTTAATAAAGGGCCGGTTTCCGAGCTCGAGACTTTCTAAATCGGCTTTCCGGAACGGGGCAGTCCACGTTCACATTAAATTTCGAAAAACTAGAAAATTAAACACAAAATAAAATGAAGAGAATAGTGTAAAGTTTCAGCTTTTTTTTATTATTTAGAAATGTTTCATTAGCTCCGTTTCGGAAACCCAATATTCTGACTCCAGCTTTTTAAAGTCTAGTACTAGGACTAAGACTAGGAGCTAAATCCGAGCTCGGAAACAGGCCCCAAGATTCTCTATGTAAAATTTGAAGTTAATCAGTCGAGTAGTTTCAGACGTGATGTTGAGTGAAACATAATTTTTCTATCCCGTACGTATATAAGCCAGCTCTTTACTTCATTATAGTATAGATTACTTTCCGATAGACGACAATTATTATTAGATGAAGCACCGCCAATTCATGGAGTTTCATTACAATATCATATCATCCAGGTATTTGAAGTACAAATATAGAATTATCATACTTATTGAAGTATTCTGTATATTTGATTCAATCTTCATTCTGATTGATAATTCTTCACATTTATAATTCGTGAGATCATAAAATTCGTTGAATTATTAGCTATATTGTTTCACTGTCAATTGGTCTATAAGACTGCATGTATTGATACAAGTAATAATATTGATACATGTATTGTAACTTAATGGATAGGAAAGTCTGAATCGAAATCATCCCCCACCTCTTCCTACTCTTCCTTCTTCTTCTTCTTCTTTATCGCCTCCTCCTCATTTCCTAGAAGAATAAAAAACACACGTTTCCTATATAACTGTATTACAATCTATATATATAAAAGCGAAATGGCACTCACTCACTGACTGACTCACTCACTCACTCACTCACTCACTCACTCGCAGAACTAAAAATCTACCTGACCAAAAACGTTCAAATTTGGTATGTTCAGTAGCCTTTAGAGGCGCACTAAGAAATCTTTTTGCAATATTTTTTTTTACTCTAAGGGTGGCTTTTAAGGGTTTAAAGTTCGTCTTTTAGCATGTATGTTCTTCTTATTCTCTTAATTAATAATTGAAAAATGGTCATACCATATGTTAATATAGAACTATAATCTGAAGAGAGTACCTCTTCGAAACAGTTGTTAACTGGTAACTAAATTAATAATTTTGTCAGGTTGGCATTAAGTTGAGTTGTCTTTGTTAGGTTGGCACCAAGTTGAAGATTGAAATGCATTTATCGCGGAAAAATTGATTGGGCACTACTACTTCAATCAGAGCTATTCCTGGGAATATTATATTACTAGCCGTCAGGCTCGCTTCGCTCGCCATATCCGTTTAGCCAGACGTTTAGTCTGGACCCCCGACTGGATCGTCCTAACATATGATAAAAATGCTCAAATGAAAAATTCAGGCGAGCGAAGCGAGCCTGCTGATCTCATTCTTGGACGATCCAGTCGGGGGTCCAGACGGATATGGCGAGCGAAGCGAGCCTGACGGCTAGTATCAGTATATTCTTATCCTATTATATTAAGCGAGCAATTTCTGTATTTTTATATTTGGTTATTTATGATCAAAGGATCCAACGATTTTCACGAAATTTGGAACATAGTAGGTTTATGATATATAAATACGATTGCACTAGGTCTCATCCCTGGGAAAAATCGCTGAAGGACATGAAAAGGATAAGAATTATTCATCCTTGGAAAAACAGATGTTTGTTGACATGACATGATAATCATTCTAAACTAGAGTATATAATAATTTTCAAAGCTATTCATTATTTGACAATTTTAAGTGATTAGTGAGTGTTATTTTGTTATTCAATTTGGTTTATGAATAATCTAAATTATAACTTTTTTGTTTTAAAATGTTTGGACTGAAAATTAAACATTCAAGTGTATGAGACATAACCTACTCTCTGGACTATTTATTGTGTATAAATTAAAATTCGGTGAGGAAACAGTTTTGGGCTGTGCCTGTTAGTCCTTCCCCAATCATTTTAAAGAATTGTGTTCTGTTTATCAATAGTTTAACGAGCGAAGCTCGGTGCCCCGATATTACTGTATTTAGACTTTGAGCTAATTAAGAGCTAACTTTGACAAAGGCTGTACTTGATGGTGTTAAGCAGGTTGCCTATATAGCTCCTGCATTTAGATAGCTTTTCACGGTCAAACAAGTCTGCATCTGTACTGAATTGTGCTATAGTGAGGTCCCGGTTATGTCAGTAAAAAAAAGGAAGGAGAACATAGTTGCCGAATCTTTGCTCACCACAGCCTCATAGAAGATGGTGTTGATACCAGTTTCTGATGTAATATTAACTTACTGTTAATTCTTGTTTATAATAATTATCAATTATATTAATTTTATCCGTCAAACATAATTTTCCTATCCTTCACACGTTTATACGTGTATAAGCCAGTTCTTTCCTTCATTATAGTATAGAAGATGATAGATAGATGGATGAATGGATGAATATCAATATTAGAATATTGTTGACCAAGAATTCAGTACAACGACAATTCATTCAACTAATTCTGTACTGATAGAATTTTAATCATTTTTTTATTGAAAATCAGTTTCTTCAACTAAACATGAACTGACTGAAATGAATACTCCAATTCTTATGTATCTAATTAATATAATTATATAAATCTACAGTGTAGGTCATATCTAAATTCACAAAGAGTTCGATTGTTGTTGGCAAGGAACATGTTATTCAACACAGAAATCAATGCTATTTTACTAAATGATAGGATAAGTTGAATATTTTCCCTTCCAGGTGAAGTTTTGACAACCCACAAAACTCATTTTTCATTTGAAGAAATATCGAAATGATGCATAGGCCTTATTTTTTTGTTCAGCTTGCCAAAATACCCCTCATTCCAATACTAAAATTTTCGACTGACTGTACACTGAGTCAATCATTCTATCAGGGCTCAAATAATTTTGGAATTGTAATCAAATAAGAATGGAAGAGAATAATTTATTCATGTAAAAATATCAACACTTTTATTCAAAGACATATTAACTGCATGCGTATTCATATTGCCGATACAGCATTGATGAAACTGTAGACGTTTATTTAGCACTTTGTCTCAAAAACTGTTCTAGCTGAAAAATCAATAATCCATGCCACGTGTAGGCCTATGCATTGCATTAGGAAAAGGAAAAGGAAAAGGAAGTTTCAAAACTACTCGTATGTTTTTTCTAAACCGATGACTTTGAGATAATTTCTTTGATGCACCTGTTTCACATTCACCATATTATAATAATAAGGAAAAGTTTGATAAGGAAAGTTATAATAAAAGGAAGAGTTTGTGAAAATAAAAATATTTATTAATATTATCAAAACAATACTATTGTTTAAATATTTGAATTATTCAATTGAATAATTATTATTATTAATAAATATTATTAAAAATATTTTATCAATTCTCAAAACAATATTATTGAGGTTGAGTGAAATCAGGTAGAAAGCAATAATAGAACAGCTGTTTTTTTCCTATCATATGATTTGGTGAATTCTCCGTATGAAATCGTATGTGCCATAAATTAAATTTGAACATTAATCGTGAAAAATCTAGAAGGAAAGTTTTCTCATTAATTTATTATTATTAATAACTATCATTAAAAATATCTATAAATTATCAAAACAATATTGTTGAGGTTAAGTGGAATCAAGTAGAAAGCAATAATAGAACAGCAGTTTTTTTCCAAGTCCTATCATATGATTTGGTGAATTTTTATGAAATCGTATGTCTCATGAATGAGATTTGAACATTGATTACGAAAAATCTAGAAGGAAAATTGAAATTTGGGCTCCGAGGTGCACGAGATTGATATTTTTAGAATCTATGTGCAAAATTTGGAGATCTAAATCATTCCCGTTCTTCCGGTATACAATCCACAAGTTGACTTGCTCTGATGCGAACAAACGAACAAACACAACCCTACTCTTTCTTATTATATAGATTTTCATCTGATAATCTCAATTATTGAGATTGAATATTTAGGAAGTGAACCATATTTCTAAATTCATTCAAAAAACAATACCAACGTTGTGGAGCAAGAATAGGATAGCGCTATTTGCTTTGTCTAAGGATAGACAAGGATGGCAACACCAATGTAAATCAAATACTGCCATTAGAACTCCCACATCACTCTAGAAAGCTGTGCTAATATTGAACCTACTTTAGTATCTCCAGACTAGATGAGTATATAAAGAGAGAAAAATAGATTAATATCTGATTTTAAAGTAATCCTGAACTGTAATTACGAATGCAATAAAATACAGTGTTGCGTAGTTTACTTTTCAAGATTTCGCACATTTCAAGTTTTAAAAAATCGTCAGGAGTTGGATGAGAAGGAGGAGGCCGAGTAGCAGGAGGAGGAGGAGGGTGTGTGGGTGGTGGAGAAATAGGGTGATGAGGAGGAGAAATAGGAGGAGGAGGTAGACGAAGACGAGGAGGAGGAGGAGAAGGTGGAGAAGGATGTTAGAGAGAAGACATAGGAGGAGAATGAAGTGGTGAAGTAGGTACTGGAGGGGGGAGGAGTTTGGAAGGAGGATAAGGATGGGGAGGAGTAGGAGAGGCATTTGTTTGGGAAGAATGGTGAAGAGGAGGAAGATACGATTAGATTGCACTATTTATGTGAATTACAATATATAGAGCTTTAGATATAAATAAATATTAAAATCCAAGTAGCCTTTTAAAATTATTCAATGACGACATGTTTCGGCTACATCATCGAGTCATGGTAATGGAATTATACAGCCGAAACATGTCGTGATTGAACAACTTTAAAAGGGTAATCAATTGGATTTCAATTTTTATTTATATTCAAAAGTGGCCCAAAATAAAAAATGAACCTACAATATTTTGGCTTTTACACTAAGCCACAATAAATGACAATATAGCTAATTATTTTCAGCATACATAGATGATGAATATGAATTATGTAAAATGGAGATGGGATATGGAAAATGGATGAATGAATGGAATGAAGAATGCAAAGGAAGGAAGAATAGAATATTTGTCATGGAGTGCTCTAGGGTTGGACAGACTCAGTCATTTTCTCTTTAAGATATTATTTAAGACAAATGAAGTCCGCTCGGCTCTCAGAGAGAGAGAGAGAAAGAGAGAGAGAGAGAGAGAGTGATTTATTGATTGAGTACTTCATTTATGTAGATTATCAATAAATACTGGCTTATACACAGAGGAGGATGAGGGAGAGGAAGATGAGGAGGAGGAGAAGGACTCTCTTGAGCAGTCGCAATGGATGGTGACAGGTGATTGGTTGATTAAAGAGTGGAGATGTAAATCACAGAGGGGTGTAGAGAAATAGGTAGTCTATAAATTCGTTGAACATCGGCCGCGAAGCTCATCCGACAGTTGACCGTGGCAGATTATCCAGCCTAGCACTGTGCCCCTCTTTCACGCTGCTAACGCTTCAGCTGAGTCACCACAGCCACTCTCCTGTAAGTATCATATGCATTTCCAATATTGTTTCTAAATTTCAGGAATATATGAAATAATTCTCAAGATTTTATCAACCCCCTGGGTTGGACTACTCGGCCAAGATCTGTTCAGTTGTATTCTTTGGAGTCCGCAATCTTTATACAGAGTTGATGAAAATTATTATGGAAACAGCTAAATATTTCTTCTACAAGAATAATTTGACAGTAGGTTTCATCGGGGATCCTATTTGAAATGAAAAATTACCCTTAAAAAATTTCTCAGTCGCTTCAATATGTTTGTCCCTCATATGAATCCAAATCCATAATACATGATTACGATACAGAGTTCCAAGAGAAAATAAATGGCGAAAACGGCACATTGATATTATCTAAACCCGTATGTCAAGTTGTAAGTTATGATGTAGCTTCCGAATAGCCTCACATGATGTTATGAATGGATGGAAAAACTGTTGTATTTGCATGCAATGAATTCTTCAGCTGACTAAATGATAAATCATATGAATTTTCTCTTATGAACCTTCAATGTTATTCTAATATTCTGAAAAAGGATGAAGGAGTGAGTCAATTTTGTTGTCCAACGAACTCTACCTGTAAAAAGGTTCGAATGATTCGTGTTCAAAATTTGAAGCTGATTGATCAATTCTCTCTAAAGTTATTGTAGAACATAGAAAGAGACTGACAACGGCTTTGACCTTGAGCGAGTCAAAAGTGAGAACTCACTAACGCTCTTTCAAATAGTAACATATAGTAGTGGAACAGTAGTCGAAAATATACAGGAATAAAGGATGGGAAATATACAGGATCGGCGAAGTTGGGAAAAGTCCTGTCTTACACTCAATCTAAAAAGGAAGAGACTATTCCAGGTTCAGTCTATTTACTTCTTCTGATCATAGATTATTGTATAATATTAAGATTTGTTCTCCTTATAGTTAGTGAATTATTGGATCTCATCTTTATATATAATCGATTAGCAGGGCACCCGTGCTTCGCTTCGGGAATTGAAAAATAAGATTATTCTTGTGAACCATTTATAATCTAAATTCTACCAACATTGTTATAATCGTTTTTGAGATTAGGAAACAACTTGGCATGAAAACTATTGAGTCAAATCATTCGATCAATCATTGATGTGTTGGAAGTGCTCTGTAGAATAGTAGTCCAATTGCAGCGAATTTTCTAGAATATTGGGAAAAGGAACTACAAATATTTGGCCGTTTTAATAAATGACCCCTTTCTTCCGCCCAAGTTAAATTTTGGCCGAATTTCCACATTCTTTGCAAACAGATTCCACAATGGACACTTCTGAAGTTTTGAAAATACCTTCCATATATCATACTGAATTATTATAATTTCATCGAAATTGTTTAAGCAGTTATCGCGATCGGATATACAAACAATTGAATTAGTCTTGATAGAATAGGATCACTTGATAGAAGCAACTCCCGTCATAAAAGTTTGTTTTATGAAAAATAAAAACTATCTCCTAGGAATAGCTCTGATTGAAGCAGCAGTGCCCAATCAATTTGTTCTCGATAAATGCATTTTGATTCGTTCTTCAACTTGGTGTCAACCTAATGAAGTCATCTCAACTTAATGCCAACCTGTCAAAATTATTAATTAAGTTGCCAGTGTACAACGGTTTCGAAGATGTACTCTCTAGATTATAGATCTATAATAACATATGATATGGACATTTCTATTATAATAAGGAGATTGGGAGAAGAAGAATATATATGCTAAAAGACGAACTTTTAACCCTTAAAAACCACCCTTAGAATTGAAATATCGTCAAAAGATTTCCTAGTGAGCATCTAGGACGTTTAAGGAAGCTATATTCCAAGTTTTGTTGCAATCCATCCAGTAGTTTTCCAGAAATCGTGATCAGTGAGTCAGTGAAATAAGAATTTTATAGGTATAGATTAATGTAGTTTGAACACTAATCCTAAAAAATCTAGAAGGAAAATTGAAATTTGAGCTTCCAGGTGCACGAGATTGATATTTTTAGAATCTATGTTCAAAATTTGGGGATCTAAATCATTCCCGTTTCTCCGGTATGCAATCCACAAGTTGACATGTTTTGATGCGAACAAACGAACAAATGAGCACACGAACAAACACAACCCTACTCTCTCTCATTATATAGATTAGCCGAATCAAGAATTATGGTTATTGATATAGGCTTATTGAACAATAAAGCATTATGATAATATAGGATTGAGAACGTGTATAGGATATAATTTTTTAGAATATAATTCAGTATAGAATTGTTTACGACGAATATGTCTAAAGATGTACAAATTATTCTCAAATAATATAATTAAATGAATGTATGTGATCATTTCAACATCAAATCAATCAAATAACAGAGATTCATGCTTTGTCATTACAAATACAACAATTGATTAACATAAGATAATATTTGGAAGGAAGTCATTTACTATATAATTGAGGTCTGATAGGGTAATTAATCAATTTTATATTCAATCAAAACGAATTAATTCATAGCGATGAAATTAGGCCTATGACCATCCTCGGTAAATTGAGAATCTTTATGCAAAACTTGAAGTTAATCAGTTCAGTAGCTCAGACGTCATTTATATATTCCCTATCCTGTACGTATAAGCCGATTCTTTTTTTTTTTATTATTGACCGAGCGAAGTGAGGTCTAAGATTCAAGTCGATAGTTTTGAATTTCTCTTCATGTATTTATGCATGCATCTTCTGCATCTGCAGTGAAACGGGACGATGGATTTCCATTGAATTTGTCAGAAATGTTCCTTTTTTATAAGATATTTTGAATTTTAATGATAATATGAAAGGAAAAAGAGTTTCCTTCATACGCCAATATTATACGTGAATATCAGACAATAGAATTATTCATCATAAATCAATTACTGTCGAGTGGACTTTTTACATTTCATGCAATGACACATTCAAAATTGATATCTCAATGTCTCTTATTAAAAAAAACAGCTGTTGTGTGAACTATCAGTTGCATGCAATGACGCATGAAATTAATGACTTAAAATAACATAGTATTTTTTCTCGACCTTTATCTGCTTTCATCTCGGGCTGACCTGTTGCCAATATGTCTTGAAGGAGATTATCTTTTGATGTTAGCATTATTGATACACCAACCCCAACAGCCATTAGCCGCTTTCACACCAATACTTCGCCGACACGACAGGACATGACAGAATTTACTGTGATGTGCAGTATGGACAGTGAAGGCTGTGGCTTATAACTGCGCGAGGTCTACTGTTTAAGTGATTAATTGATTGAGTACTCTATTTGAGTAGATTACAATATATACTGGCTTATATACTTATATAAAATAGCTCACAATACAGCAAAATTATAGATGAATTTACATAATATAGACTAAGAAAATAATTATTGAACTGTAAGATATGATACGAAAAGAGCAATTTGTAATAACTATAGATAATTATACTGTTATGCATCTACATAAATTGGCGGAGCTTTGGATATATCAATGTCCATTCTTCGGAAATAATATTAAACATATCCTTCCCACTAACTCTCTACCAAAACGTTAATTTCATTAATTCAACTAAGGATTTATTTATAAATGGAGATATTGTGAAAGTTTTCATTGATATGAATATTTAAGAGAAAAAAACAGAAAAAATTAATAAAGTAAAATAATTATATAGCTAGATAAGATCAAATCATTGATTAATAAAATGTAGTAGGCTGAAAGTAGATCAGGGTAATCAACTTTCAGTAATATACAGCAGTATGCAGTGGATAATTAAAATAACATGAGTATATAATATATATATATATATATATATATATATATATATATATATATATATATTAAATTTATTCTATCACAGGTTTATAGGTTTGTATTGGTGGGGTGAGTGAGGGATGGTTGTCATGTGATCGTTCTAGGGCCGGACAGTTTCAGTCATTTGTTCCAAAAGATTTTTTTTTAAAGTCAGGATGAAGCTCGCTCGGCTCTCGATGGACCTGATAGAAACAGGAAGTCCATTCCATGCACGACAGACAATGCCTAAAATGGATTTTGTGAAAATAGTGGCTCGATGGTTGGGTATTCTTTGGTATCTGTTCACAGATCTACTAGTATAATAGGAAAAAGAGGTTTCTTCATACGCCAATAGTACCGTGAATATCAGACTATAGAATAATTTATGATAATCAGCTGACGAGTGGATTATTTATTGCATGCAAGACGCATGCAATAATAACTCACAGCAACAACAGCTCTATTGACGTTTCCCTGCTTTCAACCACTACCTCCATAAACTAAGCAATAGTGCATTCGTGTGACGTCAGCACAGGTAGGGCTCCTACCCCAATAGAAACACTAGCTGATATAGATCAGCTGAAATCAACGAATTTTTATTGGTATAGGAGCCCTACCTGTGCTGACGTCACACGAATGCACTACGGCTCTGTTTACGGAAGTAGTGTTTCAACTCGGGCAAATAAGCTACTATGTCTTGCCAATATTTAGGTATCAGCTCTAAATGATAGTATCTGTTTGTAACACTTGATTAGCATTGTCGATACACTAAGCCAAACAGCCATTAGCCGTTTTCACACCAATATCTTGCCGACACGACAGGACAGGACAGAATTCACTCTGACGGACAGTACTAGAAGAGTCTGAGGTTTATAACTGCGCGAGGTCTCCTATCACAGAACTACTAGTATTTTTGATGTTACAATTATACTTATTCACATTGAGAGACCATGAACCTAATTATTCAACTAACTTTACAATGTATGAAGAATAATTATTATTAATTAGAAAGAAGAATGGATGCAATTTAGATATCGATGATTTTATAATTCTAATATTAGTCCGGGCGCAAATGTCATGAATAAGGCACTCCGAGGTCATTTATGAGTAACAGCCATGTAAGATGTTTAGACTCATGTTATGACTCGTGTAGATGCTATGTTCACTCCGTGAAGTCTAGCATGATAAGGATCGTGATGATGAGATGTCGAAAACACAGGCAAACACCTCGAAAACAAGATGGCCGCCAGAATTTTCAGGGTTTTGCTATATTGCTTGTATTTCAACTCTACAATTTTCGTCTCATAAAAGTTCCCTCTACAATACATATCTATTCAGTAATAACCTTCAAAAGGCTAAAACAACTTTTTTTCTAAATTTGTTCAAATCTAATTCCATTATAACTTTTCTTGTCCATAAGAAACAGAGAAATTTTAAATCTATGGAATTTAGATCGTTCTTTTAACTTTGGAACGATATATCTTCATGCACTGTACGTCAAGGAATAAGTTCTCCAGCGCCCTCCAAAGAAAACCCTGCATGATTTCTGGTGCGTTTTTCCATACGCATGAGTAACAAGCTAGAACTATTAAATCGATTTTTTCATGACTACTTTGAGATAGAGACTTGCAAATGGTCTCAATCTCTTCGTTACAACAAGATGAATAAGAATGTTGATGATGGAAACAACGAAAATATTCGTCATCATTGAAAAATACAAGATAGCGGTCATTATTGACAGACATTTTTATATCGCTTGTTATTCAGTTATTGTGAGAGATATCGGATTATTTCTACCACAAAAGTGTTCAGAATTAACCAAACAATGATTTTCTAGAGAATCATCCAATTTCGACCACTCTTTCCATTATTGATTCAACTTCAAAAACTTGAAACATACATTTTTCGGGGACAATATTTCACTTTCCACCGTGTATATGTATTCGCAGTGAACAAACACTAGTATTATTGGCACAGGGTTGTAGAATATTTCCAAAGCTTCAAAATGACATCTGATTGGAGGCTGTAAGTCCATTTTTTATAGCTGTAGCGTCTTCGGAAAAAGAGTAAAAAGTACTGTTTGCAGCGGAAAACACGGTTTTTCCACCAAATGCCAATCCCAACAATTAGAAACCAGTGTACCTCATGACTCCTTGAAGGTACAGACTTGGGAATGGTATCAATCTCTTTATAATGATGTGGAGAGAGAGATTATCCATGAGGGGGATCTCAAAAATGTTTTTCATCATGATAAAAACAAGATGGCGGCAAAAATATGTCGATTTTCAAGAAAACGTCTGTAATTCTAATAATTAACAGACGATTTCTTGAAACTAAATTGACTTCTTGAATCGACATATCTTTGCCGCCATCATGTTTTTTTCATGATGACAAACATTTTTGAGGTTCTCATCATGGATAATCTCTCTCTCCACATTATTATAAAGAGATTGATACCATTCCCAAGTCTGTACCTTCAAGGAGTCATGAGTTACACCGGTTTCTAATTGTTGCGATTGGCATTTGGTGGAAAAACCGTGTTTTCCGCTGCAAACAATACTTTTTACTCTTTTTCCTATGACGCTCCAGCCGTAAAATATGGACTTACAGCCATAATCAGATGTAATTTCGAAGCTTTGGAAATATTCTACAACCCTGTGCCAATAATACTAGTGTTTGTTCACTGCGAATACATATACAGGATGAAAAGTGAAATATTGTCCCCGAAAAATGTATGTTTCAAGTTTTTGAAGTTGATCAATAATGGAAAGAGTGGTCGAAATTGTATGATCCACTATAAAATCATTGTTTGGTTAATTCTGAACACTTTGGTGGTAGAAACAATCCGATATCTCTCACAATAATTGAATAACAAGCGATATAAAAATGTCTGTCAATAATGACCGCTATCTTGTATTTTTCAATGATGTCGAATATTTTCGTTGTTTCCATCATCAATATTCTTATTCATCTTGTTGTAACGGAGAGATTGAGACAATTTGCAAGTCTCTATCTTGAAGTAGTCATGAAAAAATCGATTTTATAGTTCTAGCTTGTTACTCATGCGTATGGAAAAACGCACCAGAAATAATGCAGGGTTTTCTGTAGAGGGCGCTGGAGAACTTATTCCTTGACGTACAGCGCATGAAGATATATCGTTCCAAAGTTGAAAGAATGCTCTAAAATTCCATAGATTTGAAATTTCTCTGTATCTTAAGCACAAAAAAGTTATAATGGAATTAGATTTGAACAAATTTGGAAAAAAAGTTTTTTTAGGCTTTTAAAGGTTATAACTGAAAAGATATGTGTTTTAGAGGTAACTTTCATGAGACAAAAATTGTAGAAGATTTTTGAGATATTTTAGGCTGAGAAAACAGTTGAATATCTTGAACGGTTATTGAAATACAAGCAATATAGCAAAACCCTGGAGATTTTGGCGGCCATCTTGTTTCCGAGGTGTTTGCCTGTGATTTCGACTTATCATCATCACGATCCTTATTATGCTAGACCTAACGAGGAAATTGAGACATCTTCCACGGCTGTTACTCAAAAATGACCACGGGATGACTTTTTCGCCCGGACTATATATTAAGAGAGCAATTTCTGTATATGGTTATCTGGATATCTGGTTATATGGTTATGTATGTCCAACGGATCTTGAAAACGGCTGTAACGATTTTCACGAAATTTGGAATTTAGTCGGTTTATGATATAAAAATTCGATTGCACTAGGTCTCATCCCTGGTAAAACTTGCTGAAGAACATGAAAAGGATAATTCATCCTTGGAAAAACAGATGACTGTTTTGTCGTCTGTCGATAACAGAAGATACGAGTGCTGTTCAACTATTACCAATCAATCAGTTCATTCACGAGAAATATTAATCTAGAAATTTTAATCGATTTGATCAGAATAATCTGATCTGTTGACATGACATGGTATATCATTCTAAATAAGAATATATTATAATTTTTCAAGTAAATCATTTTTTACAGTTTTTAGAAATTAGTGAGTGTTATTTTGTTATTCAATTTGGTTTTTAACAATTTGAATTAGAACTTTTCTGTTCTCAAATGTTTGGACTGAAAATTGGACCGGAATTCAAGTGTGTAGAACATAGCCTACTTTTTGGAATATTTATAGTGTATGAATCAAAATTCGGGGAAGAAACAGTTTTGGACTGAGCCTGTTTGTCCTTTCTCAATCTTTTTAATTAATCGTGTTCTGCTTATTAATAAATAAATAACGAGCGAAGCTCGGTGCCCCGATATTAATGTATTGTGACTACATACATAAGCGCTGTTAGGATATAGAAAAATTGCCCTTAACACGTTATTGAGTGAGAAGGGCAGGAGAAGGGGGACAAGAGCGGAGTGATAAGGATGAGGAGAATATGGTGATAGTGGTGAGAGAGGAGGAGGAGGACATTTTTGCGGTGAGGGCTGATTAGATAAGAGTTCTTTCTTGATGTTACAATATTTGATTGTTTGTACACTGATTTACATCAAATGACGGTAATGCTAATTATTCAACGAATTTCACAAAGTATGAAAGATCAATCAATGAGAATGAAGATTGAATACAATTAGAATAACGATAGTATTATATTGTGATGTAACTTCATAAATCTGCAGTGTTTCAACAAATAATATTGTGGATTCTCTGAAAAGGTTATAAAATAATATCCTTCCAATCACAAAAAACCGGGAATGAGGAGTAGGAGTAGGAGGAGGAGAAGAAGGAGGAGGAGGAGGAGGAGGAGGAAGATGAAGAGGAGGAGGAGAAGGAGGAGAAGGAGGAGAAGGAGGAGAAGGAGGAGGAGGAGGAGGAGGAGGGGAAGGAGGAGGAAGAGGAGGAAGAGTAGGAAGAGGAGGAAGAGGAAGAGGAAGAGGAAGAGGAGGAGGAAGATGAAGAGAAGAAGGAAAAGAGGAGAAGGAGGAGGAGGAGGAGGGGATGAAGAGAAGAAGTAAAAGAGGAGGAGGAGGAGTAGGGCGAGGAGGAGGAGGAGGAAGAGGAGGAGGAGAAGGAGTAAGAGGAGGAGGAGGAGGAGGATGAGTAGGAGGAGGAGGAGTAGGAGGAGGAGGAGGCGAAGAAGAAGGACGATGAGTTGAGATTAGATTAGATGAGAGTTCTTTATTTAAGCATGTTACAACATTTACTGGTTTATACACTAATTTACATTAAATGACGCATAAAAGCACTTATGGTTGGAGAGTTTCAGTAATTTTCTCTATAAGATATTTTTTCAAAGACAGAATAAAGTCTGCACGGTTCTAAATGCATCTAATAGAGTTGGGAAGTTTATTCCCTTCATGACAAGCACTGACAAGGAACGATTTAGAATAGATGGTTCGGTGATTAGGTAACCTAAGAGTATTAGCATATGTGAGTGTGTTTTCACGCGTAAAGACTGTGCAAAGGCTAAAAATAAACCCTCTACTGGTGATATTTTCCAATGTTTTTCAATTTGTATATCATCAAGCTATCAAAATGAAAAATTTTTCTCAGGAAAACATTTTTTTCCGATCATTACTTTTTGAGATATGAGCGCCTGAAGTTTCAATTTTGAAAGTTTTGTTTCTGTCAAGGGACAGAGCATTTCAAATTCGGTACGATATAAATCCATGAGATTTAGAGGATGGATACTTCATGGTATTTTTGATTTAGAGAAACAAAAGTTTCCTGGAAATATAATTTTTTGGAAAAGTTATTCAATTTACCAAAAATAACTCAACTAAAAGTTTTGGTGTTTTTTAGTAAATTGATTAACTATCTTAAAAATTGATATTTTCAGAAAATTTTTGTTTTACTAGATCAACAATACCATGAAGAATCAATCCTCTAAATCTCATGGATTTATCTCTTATCGATTTTGAAATGTTCTGTCCCAAGAATTTAAACTTTAGGCGCTCATATCTCAAAAATTAATGATTAGAGAAAAAATATTCCTGAGAAAACTTTTCCATTTTGTTAGCTTGATGATATAATAATCAAAAAACTTTGAAAAATATCTCGAGTAGGAAGTTTATTTTCAGCCTTTGCACTGCCTTGACGCTATACACCTGCACTCCGTTGACCATTGATTTGATTTGATTTGATTTGATTTTATTGAACGTTGAAAGTTCGTTCAATATGAAACGGAGAGTGTTGACTTCTATATTCTGCCCGCTACGGTGATGTCTATTGTAATCTGTTATTGCTCATCAGGATTCAGACGTGAATCTGCAAACAAGAAAGATAGGAGAAAAACGTTGCCAAGTCTCTTTTGCCACTGAGTGTACACAGCTGTTACTCAATTCATCCCATTAAATTTGATCTAATAATAATTATCATTTCCTTGATAAAATAATCAATTTAATGTCAAATTAATCAAGGAAATATATTTTTTCATAATTTGATTCAAAAATTTGCTCTCATAACTGAGATCAGATTTTTATTTTTATACAAATCTGAAATGGCGGCTAATTTAAAAAGCTGTTGTACAAGAATCTGAATTTTAAAACAACAGAAATTAGGTTATTTGGTAGGTATTCTTCTCTAATTTCATTTAAAGATAATAGAAAAATAGTAATCCTATCATAAAAGTAATTTCAATGGAAATAATTCTGAAATAACCTTTCAATATTATTTATACCGGTACGAGTAGGTCTAACCTATACGTGTAGCCTAACTGAAGCATGGATAGAGTATAGGATGGTTAGTTATCAACTTTTAAAATGTCATTTCAGGTATTTTAACATCTGGGGCATTAGTATTCTTACGTTAGATATTAATACGTCACCAAACCAAATAATATCAGTTGCAAATATTAATAATTAATATTAAAAAATAATTTTAGAACAAAACTCAAAACCGAAAAACCCAAATTTCGTCGATAACCCCATACACCAATTTCAAACCCGCACTTTGATTGACATTTTTGTATGACCATTTGTTTCACTGAACTGCACTTTGTTGATGGTTTCCGTCGTGTTTCCTTTCGATGTTATTCTGTTATTTTGGCGTTTTCTTCTTAAAGTTGAGTTGATGATGTTGGGAAGTCATCTTGCGATGTGGAACCTCCGTCTCCCGAAACGCCCTTACATAAATTCTGGTCAGGTATCATCCTCGGGACCTCTTACGACATGCCTTGCTCGTGGAGTCAATGATGGAATGAAGTTGTGTCTTAGAGCTGGATTTTGAAGGGGTGAAACATGAAGTTGGTTTGGAGTCACACATGAACCGCTGTAAATAAAATGTATTACAGCATCAATTTCTAACTCTTCCTACAATTCATCAAGAGCTAAAACAGGAGTTATCTATTGATTACAGATTATTTAAATTCTCTCATTCTATTTGAATCCTCATTTGATATAGATTTTTACCTTTAAACTATATATCAGAATTAATGGATCTTCCTGCACAAATAATTCAAAGGTTCTGTCATAATTTAATAAATTAGCGTTCAGTTAAAAGCCTTAACGCCATGAGAAAACACAGTCAGGAAAAATATAAAACTTTAGCCTAAATATAAACTTTATAGTCTTAAACTCAATATGAACATAATCTTAAAAATTTCATTCCAATTTGAAGACTACCTTTCTGACTTTCAGCAATACTCTACAATAATATATCTTCAGAAACAATAGCTCAAATTTAACATAAATGAAAACATTCTTCTCTATTTTCTGTACTTCTTTGGGAAAAAATTATAATTATCTCCCATCACTAATAAAATCAAAAGGATTATTCTCAATCGATATTATCAACTTGAAAAATAACAGGCTTTGTTGTAACAATACTCTGATGGAAGTTTCAATTAATTAAATTCCCCAAATTATATTTTAACCTTATTTTACGTACCTTAGCGGTTATTTGAAGAAACAATTATCCCTACATGATGAAGAAACACAATCAAACTTTTCAGGACATGGCACTACTAGAAAATTTAAACTTTAATAAAAATAAAACTAACTCCTATTAATAGTCTAATATTATAAACTTGCCCGAAAAGGGCGAAACATAATGACTACATCTTTACTCTCGTAGTGCTCCTAGTAAAGTGTCCTCCGAAACGTAATCTGGTCTCTCGGCTGGGGAATCGCCCCACTTCTGTATTTAGAAACAGGTCTACTATTGGGCGAAGGAAATCAATTTGGCCAATCGTCGCGTGGCTTCTAGAGCCTTAGGACAAAATAGTAACTGCAAAATCATTGGTTTGTTATAATTGTAATACTTGTTTTCCAACTTATCGCACTCTATGTCGCGTTAGGAAGGCTAAGTTTTAGAGATAATTCCATAATCTCCATTCCTCGACGACTCGGAGCCACAATTTTCAAATATCTATTTTGGGAAACTCGAAGTCATGGCCGTTTATGATAGAGAGAGAAAATAATTTATTTCGCTAACTCACTTACAATAATGGCTCTAGTCTATTGCGTATTAAATTTACTATCATAACTTGGGAGAAGGCCTGAATTAAAAAATAGTGCTTGGCACAACACGTCACTGATATTTGCAGACAAAAACTTGGAGGACCTTGAAATAAATTGTAATCTGGTGAGTAATCAGGGTGTACAGTTCTTCAACACACTTTTCCTGACAATCAATTCTAAAAAAAGTAAATTGGTGAATTTTAGTTTGAGACACAATACGGTTGAACCGTATTTATATATATAGGTGACGAATGTGTTAGCAATACTGACTCTGTTAAATTTCTTGGCTTACACTTCGACTCCAAGTTTATGTGGGATGAGCATGTGGATGCACTAGTTACTAGGCTGAGTGAGGATCTATTTGTTATAAGTAATATCGTGAAATTTGTGCCATTATTGGTGTCAAAAATGGTATATTATGCTCCTTTCTACTCCTAACTCCTATGTTGCTTATGGTATAGAGTTGTGAGGAGGCACCGCTGATTTTCATTTCCAAAGGATTTTTAAACTGCAAAAGAGAGCTTTACGATACATGGCTAGTCTCAAGTATGATGAGTCCTGTAGAGAGGCATTTGTTTCAACATTTGTTTGAATATTTTCACCTTACCTTCTGTTTACATATACAATTTATTAATTTTTACCCATAAACATATCTCGAAACTGGACACGAATGCAGAAGTACACGATCATAACACCAGAAGTAGAAACAATATGCTTTAAGACAGCATAGGTTGAAACTGTATGAGAAAGTACCTTCTTATATTGGTTCTAAATCATACAACAAATTGCCTGCAGAGCCGAAATCTAAGTCAATAAGCATTATCAAAAGTAGTTTATACAGCTTTCTTGCTGTGAAGCCTAGTACAGAGTTATAGATTCCTGTGATAGCTAGTAGATATTGGCACTTACAAGATGTATATTAGCACTTACAAATTATTGTATAAATACAAGTATAAGCGCATTGTATTAATTATATCTCTATGACGATGTTCAAATTTTATTGTATTACATATGATTAACTGTATTGAATGCATTTATATCTTATCTTATCTTATCTTATCTGATAAAATTTCTAAATCTAGTGAGAATGTGAAACTTCTCCCCTCTTCCTATTCCAATAAATAATATTTTTGATCCCAATACCATTCTTAAGTTACAGGAGATTTTAAAAAAGGCGATTTCAGTTTGTTACTTTTCTCATGATTCTACTGTTTATCAAGAGTTTCTAAAACGAGTCTGATACATCATAGAAACTCACTATTGATTCCAAATTGTAGGTTAATCCATCTTCTACGAGCTCAGTCTCCTAAAATCCATCTTGAATCACATTTCCCTATAATAGAACTGCCAAAACCGTCAATATGAGCAAAATATCTACAATTATCGGATTTTTTTCAACAGTCGAATCTCACTTCACGAACATATATTTTCATGAAACGTTTATGGTAAATGAAAGAGAAGATCCTATTGTACATTCCAAGATCGAGTAATATTTTTTTATAATAACGGGTTACCGACATAACTTTGAATATAGAAATTGGAAATTTGGACGGCCTTGATTTTCAGGTAAACCTGACAACAATGCTTTTTTTATTGTGAAATACACCTAATTTTCAGCTTCAACCATCATTAACCACATTGTCCTCACATTGTCCAACTCATAGTCCTGATATTTTGCACAATAATATGAGATCATGAGATAATGTTCTATGAGAATCACTCGTTAGATGCACTTCATTTCAGTATTTCCTAGTGAAGAGGCGCGCATAAGGACACCTCAAGGATCAACATTCCAAACACTTATAACTTTTGACACAATGCTCAGATTTGATCGTACCACATTTCATTCTTCTTGGCTCGTCAAGATAGAGCGCTCTACTTGATCTTTGATTGTAGAGCAAAAAATACGCCCAGAGGAATTTTGAATTATACATGTAAATGGTAACAATCGAAAGATATTGTTGATCAGAAACTGAGATTCATCAAAATTGATTTTGTTCTTTAAATTTCACTCATTTTTGAAAAATCATAACTCAGTACTCATTGGAGATGGAGAGTTTCGAGTGTGTTTGAATTTTATTCAAAATGCTATAGTCTGAAAAAAGGTGAACCAAATTTTTCTGTCCAATTACTGGATTTGGCAGAAATAGCTAAAAACTGGAAAATAAGCCGAAAATACGAGGTTTTTGGGCCACTCTGTATCTAGCTCAAGGAAATATTTTGCATGAAGAAATTAGTACTGGACTCCTCTCATGTATCCAAATAATATATTGAAAAATCGGAACTACAATATAAATTGCAAGCACACTTTTTTATGTCTATATTGACTGGACTATATACTATTCTACAATACTATGATATAAAATGGACCAACATTAAGTTGGCTCTCCACTGCAATTTTTTTGAAATCTCTCAACTCCATCGTTTTGATCTCGTTTTGAGCTGATTCAAGCAAATTTAATTTTTTTTAAGAACCCACCGTTTTCGAGATATGACGTCTCTAAAATTGTAGAGCCAACTTATATGGCTATATGGAGTTTACTCCATGTACTATATCCTCATATAGTAACTGGTGCAAACTAGGAATGGTAATTTCAGTTTCGAGAATAGTCCTCTACCCTTGTGCACGTTTTGAGCACCTCTAGTTCAGGAGTTATAATTATTTTCTGTTCCTCATTTGGTACATGAGCATACTATGAGTGGGAATTTCTCGAGAACTGTGATGGTTCAGAACGTCAATTTCTGCTGAGAGCTGCTTCTCATAGTCCTCTACCCTTGGACTGGACTGAATTGAATTGAATTAAATTAAATTCATTGCCAAAAATTACAAATATATATTTTTACACTACAATATGAATAACATTGATTGTATATTAAACTTAAGTGCAACAATAACATCACTGTTATACTTGGCACTGCCAACATTAGATTCCTTGTGAGCATACCCATCGCTCACTTTTTTTAGTAACAATTCTTGTTGTATACAATATTATAACTTTATACCACTAGTTTAAAGAATACATTTTGGTTAATCCAATATTCTATACTTCCAATAAAATCGCGTGTGATTTTCTTATCTATAAAATCGTTTGGAATTTAATTTATAATGTAGTTACTAGTAGTAAAATGTATAATGGTAATATAGTATAATAGTAGAATAATGTAGTTATAATAATATGTAAATTGATGTAAAAATATATATATATGGTTAGCTTGATGAATTCTGTGTTAAATCTAATGTTAGGACGTGTATTATGGGGTGTAATGTGAGTAGCAAAATAAGTTTTATTTTTATTGATATGGAGTATAATGTTTTTCATATAATTCTGTCTTATTGTTGGTACCTTGAATTCAAGGAAAATTTCCCCACTAGGATAGAGTCATGGCCTTCCAAATGCTGCTCTTATAATATGTTTTGTAGGAAAAATAATTTGTTTAAATGCGTGTCATATGCACATCCCATACTTCATAAATCATTGTATCCTTTCATATAATTTCATATTGGAATAGTGATTGAGCATATTCAAAGTAAATTTTTCGTATTATATCAATGTTTTTTATTTTATTCATCTTGTAAAAAATGGAAATGAGGTATTTAAGCTTTGAGCACAAATAATGGACGTGCTTGTTCCAATTTATATGTTGATCTAATAGTATACTCAGATACTTAATCGTTTGCACCATTTCTAATGTTTTATGAACTTCTGTATTATCTGTAATGTTTTCATTGCGATTATTTGCTGTTCCTATTGTAAGACTTGAATCTGTTGCTGGTTGTCCGGTTATATTAGGTGAAAAAGTGATGTACTTAGTTTTGTCAGCATTTAAAGTCAAGATATGGTCTTGCAGTCATTTTTTAACTGTAATTATGTTTCTATTTGCTAGATTGAAGGTTTCTTCCCAGCTTTTGCAACTGAAGATCAATACAGTATCATCTGCAAAAGACAGAGTGGTGCAATCTTGTAGGTTTATTTTGAGTAGGTCATTCACATACAACAGAAAAAGAATTGGTGATAACACCGAACCTTGAGGCAAGCCGAAACTTGCCGTATATTTAATATCAGTTTGACCATGGAGATGTAGGTATTGTTCACGTTCAGTTAAGTATGCAAATAAATCTGCTACGCCTCTAATTCTAGTCCTATCTAATTTGTTAAATAATATATTATGAGGCATGGTATCAAAATCCTTTGATAGATATATGAATACAGCAAGAGTTTTTCTATTGCTATTGAGATTGTCAAAAATTATATTATTCAAGTGGATGACTGAATCTTTAGTAGATTTTTTTTAAAACCGAATTGATTTTTATCCATTTCTTTTAAACTCATCATTCTGTTTTTTTATTATTTTTTCAATATTTGAAAAAGGATACTTATTAATCTTATAGATTTATAATTTTCTGGCTTTTTTAAATCTCCGGTTTTAGGTATTGGGATGATTCTGGCTTCTCTGAATTTTTTGGGAAATATCCTTTATTTGAACATTTGTTGAATATATGTTCCAAGGGTCCAGTTATGTATTGAGCAAATTTTTTATGAAAGGTTATCGGGTCCTGGTGTAGATTTGTTTTTTAACTGATTGATAATTATCAATATTGAAGTTTTTCGGTTTATCGTTTGATTGTTTGACACCTTGTGAGACCGGACTCCCCGGGTTCTTCTGTGTTTTTCTAGCAGCTCGTTAATGTATTAATCAAATAACAAAGAAATAAATCCGGTTTTAATACAGTTTGGAATAAAATCAGCTGATACCGCAAACGTAACAGTCAAACATAATACATTGAATAAACTGTTTTAATCGCTTCCTATAATCCATTCAAGGCAAAAGAGAATATGATGAACACCAAAACAGAAAAGCATGGAAATGAAACTGTTATACAGTATACATTCACTGAGCTGAGCCACTCTGTTGATAAAGCCAGATGCCTAGGTTATAACAATATTGTCAGAAAAAATCATTGACCATACCAGATTGCTATTCGGGCTTCCACCATTTTATCTATTGTTGTTTCCGACTTTGCGATAACTGAGTTCGTATAAAACGAAATCTCATCATAATAGCATTACACTAGGTAGTATACCAGGTAGGATAACATTGTCATTCTTGACTTCACTGAAGAGCGAGAGAAAAAGGGATAACAATAAATGATAATGAACGCAAAAGAAGAATATCCATTTATAAGCTGCTTTTGTATTTTCAGGGTATAAGGTATCTCTGAATAATAATTGTATTGTGAAACGTTGGTTCCAACTAAAAGCCATTTGATATTGCAGCAGTCACAATAGATAACAGTTTATGGCCCACTTATCGGAGTAATTTATTCCCATACATTCGCCTGATAATTGTTAGATTCCCTGATTATCAATTCTATTATCAATATGTTTCTTCATATAAATGATACTTATATATGATATAAATAAGATAGTATTCCATATGCATATCTATATGAATTGTGTAAGTAATTGCGACGGTGGCAGCTGTCTATACAAGTGTACGACTTCATTCTGTCACAGTATATACAACAACGATCTTGCAAAGCTTTCTATCCCAATCAAATGCCACAATACTATTCATATCAGATATCACTGTTTAATAAACCAATAAATGGAGTTTACTCATTTGGATTGAATATGATTCAATGTTAGATTTGATCAGTAATATTTGATAATATGACTATTGAAGTTGAAACTGATAAGTTCCAATAATAGCCTTCATTGATGATATATTCCCAGGACTGTGATCTGTGATCAATTCAATTCAATTTCAATTTCATTTATTGCCAATTAGAATATTCAAAACATATTACTAAATCTTCATAATATGACATATCATTAAAAATATAAATGAATAAGCATAATTACTCATACATATACTTGAATAAAAATAAAAATAAAATATAAAATCTAGGCATCACCAGCAAAAAGAAAATCTTTGCCCGCTGGTGAGAGTTGCAAAACAGTAAAATAAAAACATAATATTTCGAAATAATGCAGAAAGTTAAAGTTAAATTTGACTAATAATTACAAAATTTTATAACAGCAGAATCATAGTTTAACAAATTGATCCATGGTTGACCCAAATTCAAGTTTATTCAAAAATGACTCATTTATTTGAAATTCCGACTCATCAAAAATCACTCATTTTTGAAGAATAATTTGAGAGAAAATTATAAACTCGTTTTATGAGTTCAGCTATGGTCTAGAAGTTTTGTCTTGAGAGGACTTGCAAAATGATGCCAAATATATACTCAACATATACAGGCATTCCCCAGCATTTTTAAGAGTGTTTCTTTTCTCAACTTTCTTATTGAGTTTTCATTTGCATTTTCTCACATTACTCAGGAAAATTCATGTTTCAGAGACTGAGATATGGATGTTTGTTGAGTTCTCCTTATTATTCCTGTTTGAAATTTTGATGAACTAGTAGGCTCAACTCACATTTACTCGACTCTAGTCGGGAGCATGTGTTTTCAAATGGTAAAGTCGCGGAGACTAGAATCGACTGGTCTGAGTGTCAACATTTGAAAACACATGCTCTCGACTAGAGTCAATTCTCTTCGACACCTGATGCCCGGTTGCAGAGTCGTTACACAAACTAAAACATAGCTATGTCAGACATAGCTTAAAATCACTGACATGAATTGTTTGTCATCGCACAGTCGTTTGCCAAAGCCCAATTAGCATCACACATAAGTCACACTGCAGCTCTATTCACTTTTTCCGTACATGCTTCTATCCAACCAATGACTTGGCATCGGGGAAAGTTTCAATAGACATCACTGTGAACAGACCTAAAAGACCTCACATGAAATTGATAAACATTATGGCGACTCTTGGCTTGCAGTACATTAAAGTTGGAATGTAATCTCTCATTTACAATTGTTTTTACCATGCAACAAATTGAAGTAGTGTCATTGAATCCGAAATTTGTTGTGTGGTAATTACTTTTGTGGATGATCTTCTTCATCCTGTCATCATCTACAAGTGACAATAGAATTTCATCTACAGGTACCCTACAACCACATTGATCTCAGTTTATAATTCTGAGATTGTGTGCTTGTTACCACCCTGTGGATGAATCCATCTGAACTTCCCTTCAAGTCATCATCTTACTACTAGAGAAAGACATTCAGCTGTGCTTGGAGCTTGAACCTATGTGGATATAATAATGTGGCTGTTTGGTATCTTACCAAATCAATAACTCATGTAGATTCGATGACTTCATCATTCAATACTGGTAGATTTAGTATTACTATCTCACTTCTTGTAATAAATATTGTATACAACAAGAATTGTTACTAAAAAAAAGGAGGCGATGGGTATGCTCCCAAGGAATCTAATGTTGGCATTGCCAAGTATAACAGTGTTATACATGTTATTGTTGCACTCAAGTTTAATATACAAATATATTCTGCTCTCAGCAGAAATTGACGTTCTAAACCATCACAGTTTTCGAGAAATTCCCACTCATAGTATGCTCATGTACTATATGAGGAACAGAAAAAAATTATAACTCCTGAACTAGGTAGAGCTTATCATTGACTATTTCAGGTATGAATTTAATCAAGATCGTTGGAGCCGTTTTCGAAAAATCAGGAAAAACCCTGTCTTCGACAACATTTTCTCCATCTTAGCCGACATCTTGAATTGCATTTGATGCAAATTGTTCGTGTCAGATCCTTATACTGTAAGGACCTTGAGTTCCAAATTTCAAGTCATTCCGTTGATTGGGAGATGAGATATCGTGTACACAGACGCATACAAACACACACACACACACACACACACACACACACACACACACACACACACACACACACACACACACACACACACACACACACACATACACACATACAGACCAATACCAAAAAAACACTTTTCTGGACTCAGGGGACCTTGAAACGTATAGAAATTTAGAAATTGGGGTACCATAATTTTTTTCGGGAAACAATACTTTCCTTACCTATGGTAATATGGTAGAATCAGCAGCTGTGTAGACTATAAATTGCATGCATCATCGCATGCCTCATTGAATACAATTCCTATGCACTATTGAATAGGATGCAAAGAACAGCTTGTCTGGGCGCCTAGATGTCTTCTGTTTTTCTCGCGCTACATTCCGGGAAGCGTTATATGATTATTGAATCTTGTGTAAGCATGACAAATGGAAAATAAATAAATAAATTTATATGAATAAATGTAATGAAATGAAATGATCTGATCAAAAAATAAATACTTGGTGTATCAGTGAGGATGTGGATATGGTTTGGGACGTCGTTCAGTTATAAGTGTTATTAATTCTATTGATAAAATTTTTGTTCATTAATTGTTATTATATTCTTTTATTTTCAAAAGTTTTGGAATTTTGAATTCTCAATTTGTTTTATTTTCACTTTTTTCATAAGTATTTGAAATCTTTGTATTTTTCATTTTTGAATTAGGTGGTATTGTTGTCGTTTGTATTATTTATTATTGCATAAGTTCGTATTATTTTTATCATTATTTTCTTCTTTCATTTGTATCTGTACAATTTTTATTGTTGGGGAGTGATATGTCGGGGAAACCCGTTGTCTCCATTGTGAATGAATGAATAAATATATAAATGAAGGATCCGACAATAAGAAAATCAATAAAATTCAATTCAAGATGGCGGAAAAAATGGCGGATAATTACTAAAAAAACATGTTTTTCACGTTTTTCTCAAAAACGGCTTCAACGAATTTCTTCAAATTCATACCATGGATAGCTATTTATGAGCCCTATAAAATGACATGAATCTCATTTCTGGGAAAATTCCAGGAGCTCCGTAATATTCTTGAGAAAAATGGCGGATAATGACTAAAAAAACATGTTTTTCACGGTTTTCTCGAAAACGGCTTCAACGATTTTGTTCAAATTTATATCAGGGATAGCTATTCATGAGCCCTATCAACTGACATTAGTCTCAATTCTGGGAAAATTGCAGGAGCTCGGTAATATTCTTGAGAAAAATGGCGGATAATGACTAAAAAACCATGTTTTTCACGGTTTTCTCGAAAACGGCTTTAAAAATTTTCTTCAAATTTATACCATAGATAGCTATTCATGAGCCCTATCAACTGACATTAGTCTCATTTCTGAGAAAATTGCAGGAGCTCCGTAATATTCTTGAGAAAAATGGCAGATAATTACCAAAAAAACATGTTTTTCACGATTTTCTCAAAAATTACTTGACCGATTTTTTTCATATTCATCAGCTCTATTAACTGGCATGAGTCTTTTTCCTGGGAAACTAATGGGGGGTCCACCCCATCCTTGAGAAATGGACTTTGTAACCTCCTTCTCGTGCATGAGGTAGGTAGGTAGAGCAGTTTATGAAAAGAACACACTCATAGTCGAGATATTTCATCTGTAGAGCAGCTGTTTTGACGACTTTTAAAAAAATAATCGAATTTCACAATTTACACAAAGGAAAAAGTACTCTGAAAACAATTATATATATAATTATACACATACACAGTAGTCTGATTGTAGTTGCAAATATTTTTCCGCCAGTCGTCATTATGTTATTGCCCTAAATTATTCTCGTCTAAGAATGAGGCTTACAGTTCAATGAGCAAGGAAAGTTGTGTGAGTGTACCACACCAGATTTTTTATCTATAAAATCGTTTGGAATTTAATTTATAATGTAGTTACTAGTAGTATAATGTATAATAGTAATATAGTATAATAGTAGTAGCCTATAATGTAGTTATAATAATATGTAAATTGATGTAAAAATTTATAAATTGGTTAGCTTAATGAGTTCTGTGTTAAATCTAATGTTAGGACGTGTATTATGGGGTGAAATGTGAGTAGCAAAATCAGTATTATTTTATTGATATGGAGTATAATGCTTTTAATATAATTCTGTCTTATTGTCGGTACCTTGAATTCAAGAAAAATTTTCCTACTAGGATAGAGTCATAACCTTCCTAATGCTGCTCTTATAATATGTTCTGTAGGATAAATAATTTGTTTAAATGTATATCATATGCACATCCCCATACTTCATTAATGTATTGAAATAGTGATTGAGCATATGCTAAGTAAATTTTTCGTATTATGTCAATGTTTTTTATTTTATTCATCTTGTAGAAAATGAAAATGAGGTATTTAAGCTTTAAGCACAAATAATTGATGTGCTTGTTCCATTTTATATGTTGATCTAATAGTATACTCAGATATTTAATCGTTTGCACCATTTCTAATGTTTTATGAACTTCTGTATTATCTGTAATGTTTTCATTGCGATTATTTGTTGCTCCTATTGTAAGACTTGAATCTGTTGCTGGTTGTCCGGTTATATTGGGTGAAAAAGTGATGTACTTAGTTTTGTCAGCATTTAAAGTCAAGATATGGTCTTGCAGTCATTTTTCAACTGTAATTATGTTTCTATTTGCTAGATTGAAGGTTTCTTCCCAGTTTTTGCAACTGAAGATCAATACAGTATCATCTGCAAAAGACAGAGTGGTGCAATCATGTAGGTTTATTTTGAGTAGGTCATTCACATAGAACAGAAAAAGAATTGGTGATAACACCGAACCTTGAGGCAAGCCGAAACTTGCTCTATATTTAATATCAGTTTGACCATGGAGATGTAGGTATTGTTCACGTTCAGTTAAGTATGCAAATAAATCTGCTACGCCTCTAGTTCTAGTCCTATCTAATTTGTTTAATAATATATTATGAGGCTTGGTATCAGAATCCTTTGATAGATATATGAATACAGCAAGAGTTTTTCTATTGCTATTGAGATTGTCAAAAATTATATTATTCAAGTGAATGACTGAATCTTTAGTAGATTTTTTTTAAAACCAAATTGATTTTTATCCATTTCTTTTAAACTCATCATTCTGTTTTTCTATTATTTTTTCAATATTTGAAAAAGGATACTCATTAATCTTATAGATTTATAATTTTCTGGTTTTTTTAAATCCCCGGTTTTAGGTATTGGGATGATTCTGGCTTCTCTGATTTTTTTGGGAAATATCCTTTATTTGAACATTTGTTGAATATATGTTCCAAGGGTCCAGTTATGTATTGAGCAAATTTTTTATGAAAGGTTATCGGGTCCTGGTGTAGATTTGTTTTTTAACTGATTGATAAGTATCAATATTGAAGTTTTTCGGTTTATCGTTTGATTGTTTGACACCTTGTGAGACCGGATTCCCCGAGTTCTTCTGTGTTTTTCTAGCAGCTCGTTGATGTATTAATCAAATAACAAAGAAATAAATCCGGTTTTAATACAGTTTGGAATAGAATCAGCTGATACCGCAATCGTATCAGTCAAACATAATAGATTGAATAAACTGTTTTAATCGCTTCCTATAATCCTTCAAGGCAAAAGAGAATATGATGAACACCAAAACAGAAAAGCATGGCAATGAAACTGTTATACAGTATGCATTCACTGAGCTGAGCCACTCTATTGATAAGGCCAGGTACCTAGGTTATAACAATATTGTCAGAAAAAATCATTGACCATACCAGATTGCTATTCGGGCTTCCACCATTTTATCTATTGTTGTTTCCGACTTTGCGATAACTGAGTTCGTATAAAACAAAATCTCATCATAATAGCATTACACTAGGTAGTATACCAGGTAGGATACCATTGTCATCCTTGACTTCACTGAAGAGCGAAAGAGAAGGGATAACAATGAATGATAATGAACGTAAAAGAAGAATATCCATTGATAAGCTATTTTGTATTTGCAGGGTATAAGGTATCTCTGAATAATAATTGTACTGTGAAACGTTGGTTTCAAGTAGAAGCCATTTGATATTGCAGCAGTCACAATAGATAACAGTTTATGGCCCACTTATTGGAGTAATTTATTTCCACACATTCGCCTGATAATTGTTAGATTCCCTGATTAATAGTTCTATTATCAATATGCTCCTTCATAGAAATGATACTTATATATGATATAAATAATATCATATTCCATATGCATATCTCTATGAATTGTGTAAGTAATTGTGACGGTGGCAGCTGTCTATACAAGTGTACGACTTCATTATGTTACAGTATATACAACAACGGTTTTGCAAAATTGTCTATCCCAATCAAATGCCACAATACTATTCATATCAGATATCACTGTTTAATAAACCAAAAAATGGAGTTTACTCATTTGGATTGAATATGATTCAATGTTAGATTTGATCAGTAATATTTGATAATATGACTATTGAAGTTGAAACTGATAAGTTCCAATAATAGCCTTTATTGATGATATATTCTCTAGCATTTTGATCAGTGATGTGGAGAGTCCATACAGAATCAGTGCAACCACTGCTCTCGATAATGTTCCCAGGACTATGATCTGTGATCAAAATGAAGATGATTTTTAAAAAAATTATCAACTTTACAAAGTATAATGCAACAAAAAGCAAACCTCTTCTGAGCTATAGTTCCTCTTCATAGCTGGTATAGTTTAACAAATTGATCCATGGTTGACCCGAATTCAAGTTTATTCAAAAATGACTCATTTATTTGAATTTCCGACTCATCTAAAATCACTCATTTTTGAAGAATGATTTGAGAGAGAATTATAAACTCGTTTTATAAGTTCAGCTATAGTCTAGAAGTTTTGTCTTGAGAGGACTTGCAAAATGATGCCAAAGATATACTCAACATATACAGGCATTCCCCAGCATTTCTTAAGAGTGTTTCTTTTCTCAACTTTCTTATTGAGTTTTCATTTGCATTTTCCCACATTACTCATGAAAATTCATGTTTCAGAGGCTGAGATATGGATGTTTGTTGAGTTCTCCTTATTATTCCTGTTTGAAATTTTGATGAACTAGTAGGCTCAACTCACACTTACTCGACTCTAGTCGGGAGCATGTGTTTTCAAAAAGTAAAGTAGCGGAGACTAGAATCGACTGGTCTGAGTGTCAACATTTGAAAACACATGCTATCGACTAAAGTCAATTATTCTTTTCGACACCTGATGCCCGGTTGCAGAGTCGTTACACCAACTTAAACATGTCAGACATAGCTTCAAATCACTGACATAAATGTGATGTGGAAAGCGAAAAGGGACTAGTTGTCGGAAGAGTAAATTGTTCAGGGCAGACAATAATAGAGACTAGGGTCAAAAATGTCGATTTCGAGTTTTCAATCGATTATCATGCAGTAACATCTCCTTTGTTATGGATCTAGAACATTGCCCTGTTTTTATGTTTGAATAGGCATAAGTCAGTAATTTTTCAAGATATCAATCTGATTTTTTTTTATTGTTCTTTATAGTCTCCTTTATCGAGGAAACATGATATCACAAATTTGATTTTTGAGACAACTGGTCCCTATTTGCTTTCCACATCACAAATGGTTTGTCATCGCACAGTCGTTTGCCAAAGCCCAATTAGCATCACACATAAGTCACACTGCAGCTCTATTCACTTTTATCCGTACATTTCCGTACATGCTTCTATCCAATCAATGTCTTAGCATTGGGGAAAGTTTCAATAGACATCGTGTGAACAGACCTAAAAGTCCTCACATAAAGTTATAAACAATATGGCGACTCTTGGCTTGCAGCCCATTAAAGTTGGAATGTAATCTCTCATTTACAATTGTTTTTACCATGCAGCAAATTGGAGTAGTGTCATTGAATCTGAAATTTGTTGTGTGGTAATTACTTTTGTGGATGATTTTCATCAAAAGCTGTAGCATCTCTTCTACACATCCTGTCATCATCTACATGTGACAATAAAATTTCATCTACAGGTGCCCTACAACCACATGATCTCAGTTTATAATTCTGAGATTGTGTGCTTGTTACCACCCTGTGGATGAATCCATCTGAACTTCCCTTCAAGTCATCATCTTACTACTAGAGAAAGACATTCAGCTGTGCTTGGAGCTTGAACCTATGTGGATATAATAATGTGGCCGTTTGGTATCTTACCAAATCAATAACTCATGTAGATTCGATGACTTCATCATTCAATACTGGTAGATTTAGTATTACTATCTCACTTCTTGTAATCAATATTGTATACAACAAGAATTGTTACTAAAAAAAGGAGGCGATGGATATGCTCCCAAGGAATCTAATGTTGGCATTGCCAAGTATAACAGTGTTATACATGTTATTGTTGCACTCAAGTTTAATATACAATCAATGTTATCTATATTGTAGTGTAAAAATATATATTTGTAATTTTTGGCAATGAATTCAATTTAATTCAATTCAATTCAGTCCAGTCCAAGGGTAGAGGACTATGAGAAGCAGCTGTCAGGCTCTCCAATTTTAGAGACGTCATATTATCTCGAAAACGGTACTCAAAATGAAATGATACGTCAATATTACCGTAAAAATCAGACTATAGAATTATTCATCATAAATCAGCTGTCGAGTGGATTATAAATCGCATTTCATGACGCATGCAATTAAATATCACAATGTAACTTGGTAAAAATCTGGTGCGGCGCACTCACACAACTTTCCTTGCCGTTATGTAATTTGATCACCTGACGCTAGTGTTCACGCGCATCTCAAGTCTTCCTATTAACAAAGATCTAAGCCAGCTGGTGACAGGACAATAACGCTGGAGACATACGAGGTCTGGTATCTCTTCACAGTGAATCATTCAATAGAATCAACAGTTGTCTACAGTTTGCAATTGGATAATCACATTCTCTCGAATTTCGAGCTTATTTTCAATTTTAGGTGAAAATGTTACTGAACATTAATTGTAGGAATTTTCATGCTCAACCTTTTCCACTCGGAATTTTCTGTCCAAATTGTATCTGAAGCCTGATAATTAAGAATCTAAAATCAAACTTTGCATATAAGGGGCGGAGCTCCTGAAATTTTAACATATATGGGACTTGTGGCACTTGGTAGAGCTTATCAATGACTATTTCAGGTATGAATTTAATCAAGATCGTTGGAGCCGTTTTCGATAAAATCACGAAAAACCCTGTTTTTGACAACATTTTCTCCATTTTAGCCGCCATCTTGAATTGCATTTGATGCAAATTGTTCGTGTCAGATCCTTATACTGTAAGGACTTTGAGTTCCAAATTTCAAGTCATTCCGTTGATTGGGAGATGAGATGTCGTGTACACAGACGCATACAAACACACAGACACACACACACACACACACACAACACACACACACACACACACACACACACACCACACACACACACACACACACACCACACACACACACACACACACACACACACAACACACACACCACACACACACACACACACACACACCACACACACACACACACACACACACAACACACACACACACACACACACACACACACACACACACACACACCACACACACACACAACACACACACACCACACACCACACACACACACACACACCACACACACACACACACACATACAGACCAATACCCAAAAACCACTTTTCTGGACTCAGGGGACCTTGAAACGTATAGAAATTTAGAAATTGAGGGACCATATTTTTTTCGGGAAGCAATACTTTCCTCACCTATGGTAATATGGTAAAATCAGCAGCTGTGTATAGACTATAAATTGCATGCCTCATCGCATGCCTCATTGAATACAATTTCTATGCACTATTGAATAGGATGCAAAGAACTTATAACAGCTTGTCTGGGCGTCTAGATGTCTTCTGTTTTTCCTATTCTGAGGAATAGGAGGAGGAACCGTGGTAGCAGGAGTGGGTGGTGAAGCAGGAGGAGGAGGACCAGGAATGTCGATGGCGGAGTAGACTGGTAGTTGAATGACAGAGAATAATGATTTATTGTTGAAGAGAAATAAATGTCGATAGAATTAGCGAATCAGGCGTTATATAGGCAGTTGGTTGGTATGGTTTGAGGCTGTTCAGTACACTTTTTTTATTTAAATTGGATAATCTTTTTCAATAAAAGTGTTAAGATCATTATAAGAGTGAGAAGAAGAGCATTATGAGAGTGAGAAAAAGTGGCAACTGAATTTTTTAAGTGGTCTAATGAGCGAGTTATGGGTCATTAAAGTGCAAACTCCGTTTTCTTTCCGGATCATAAACGGTTTCAACTGTAATATTAACAGAACTTCTCTTAAAAAGCCAAAAAATGTATCTTTCCAAACTAAAACATTTTATTTCCCATATCATACATAAATAAGAAAGTAACATTCTTTGTAAATTCAATAACTTGTTTATTTTGGCATAGATCGTTAAAAAACGCATATTATAACAGAGCCAATGATATACTGAATGTATTAAAAAAAAACTACAATGAAAAATTTGAAACCGTTGATGATCCGGAAAGAAAACGGAGTTAGCACTCTCAACAACCAATAACTCGCTTACTAGACCACTTAAAAATTTCAGTTGCCACTTTTTCTCACTCTTATAAAGATCTTATCAATTATATTTGAAAAAAATTATACAATTTTGATAAAAAAGAAGTGTAACGAAAAGCCTTAACTGAGACTGACAAAATAAATAATTGGTAATTTTAAACAAAAATGAACTTTTCATATTACATAATATTCACCAGTATAAGCTATCCTCTATAGAAAGCAGTGGCAATCCGCAACATTGGTCTCTTATCTTTTACGTGGTCAATATAGTAATAATATATTGATAGAATAAGTGAATCAGGCGTGGCGTTATATAGGCAGCCCGCTTAATACGGTTGAGTACAGTCTAGTATGGTTAAACTATGTTAAGCGGTCTGCCTATATAACGCCTGACTCGCTTACTCTATAAACAGTATTACTTCTATAATATTATTATAGTGAGGTCCACGTAATTGACCACGTAAGAGATAAGAGAACAGTGTTGCCGATTATCACTGCCTTCTATAGAGGATAACTGATTCCAGTGAATTTTATTTAATATTAACAGTTCATTCTTGTTTAGAATTACGAATTACATTTATTTTGTCAAGAAAATTTATTGTTCATTGTTTAAATGATAACTTTCCATGATTGGGATTCACTATTTTGTTGATGAATTATATTTCTACGTTTCGCTACGGTCGCTGTACATTATAGAGAGAGTTGCTTTTCGTGGATTAGCGTGGGTTTACTTTGCGGTGGGCCTGAGGGAGCTATAGTTCACTTTGACATCCGTGCAACGAAAAATGGAGTAATGGCTTCTTAATAATAAGTTAAATGCCTGATTTTAACTTTATGTGATGACTCTGCAACCGTGCATGAGTCGTTCAAGTGTGAGTTGAGCCAAAGACTGAAATTTAAAAATGTATTCTATTATCAAGAATATGGAATTATTATCGAATTACTATTAACTGGAAATACCGATTCTCAAAATTTCCTAACTAAGTCTCTAGTTAAGTAATACCTTGATATTCATTGATTCTGATAAGAATGAATTTCCTGCAACCTTGCACTAGTGTATACTGCACACTATATCTAATAATTTAATTTTTTGTGTAGTTGAGAAGTGGATATTGTGGTAATTATTCATATTGGATGAAAAACTGAGAAATTGTCAAAAAACCACAGATTTATTGATACTTCGAAAGACCGGTTTCGGTTATTACACCATTGTCAATCACTGATTAACTCAAATCTCAAAGCATGACAAATTGATAATCAGGTGGAATATCAATTCAAAATAGATACATTCTAGAAAAATCAACAGAACATTAAAGCACTCTCTCCCAGATGCTATATATTAACAACCTGATACTTTTTTAATAAGAGTAAATAGTTTTGGTAAGTTTTCATGTTCATTTGAAAACACAAATAGTATTAGAAAGAATGGAATAAAATGATTATTTGAATACAGTAAATATATTCTTCATCACCATTGATGTCTTATAATAGATATCTCGAAACAACTGCAGATTTATTAATGTCAATTAGTACGGGTATGAGATAAAGCTAATCTACAAGTACATGTTCTTCAGAGAATTTATTACAAGAAGTGAGATAGAAATATCACATCTACCAGTATTAAATGATGAAGTCATCGAATTTACATGAGTTATTAATTTGGTAGGATTAAGACTCTGATAAACTCAAATAAACTCTCAATTGTTTATCAGAGATTGACAATGGTGTAATAACCGAAACCGGTCTTTCGAAGTATCAATAAATCTGTGGATAATTGACAATTTCTTAGTCTTTTTCATTCAATAATTTAATTCATTCTATGTTTTCCACAGACATTTTCTAGAATGTAATCTCTCATTTACAATTGCTTTTACCATGCAACACATTAAAGTTGTGTCATTGAATCTGAAATGTGACGTGTGGTAACTACATTCTTCAAAAGCTGTAGCATCTCTTCTAAACATCCTGTCACCATCAACATGTGAGAATATCATCCACAGGTGTCCAGTAACCACATTAGTCTCAGTTTATAATTCTGAGATTGTGTGCTTGCTACCACCCTGTGGATGAATATGATCCATCTGAACTTCACTTCAAGTCATCATCTTACTACTAGAGAAAGACATTCAGCTGTGATTGGAGTTTGAACCTATGTGGATATAATAATGTGGCTGTTTGGTATCTTACCAAATCAATAACTCATGTAAATTCGATGACTTCATCATTCAATACTGGTAGATGTAGTATTTCTATCTCACTTCTTGTAATCAAATTTCTGAAGAACACGTACTTGTAGATAAGTTTCATCTCATATCCGTACTAATTGCTATTAGTAAATGTGCAGCTGTTTTGATATCTATTGTTAGACATCAATGCAATCAGTGATCTAGGAATAATTTTTTTTTATTCAAATCATATCAGAAAAAAATAGTTGTAAATCTCAAGTAGGAAGATAATTTATTGATACATTGATGAAATTGATTAAATTGTATTGTGTAGCAATAATCTGTGTTATGATAATGATACATGCAATGAATAATCCACTTTTCAGCTGATTGGTTATGAATTTAATGCAATGGTTTACAAAACATCCAACGGCGTGGGTTGCTTTTCGTGGATTAGCGTGAGACTACTTTGCGGCGGGCCTAAAAACCGCCAATTAGACACATGATTTCGTTGCACAGTCGTCAGAAGAGCTTATTTTTGTCTTCAATAGCTAAAAACGGTCAGTCAAGAAGTGGGCCCGCAGTCGTGCTGTTAACTCCAATAATCTACTCCCACCACATGCATCTCAGACGTTGTGTGATAGCTTTTTTCGAAAGATGTTCACGGAAAACCATCTGTATATAAGTAAATTATCTTTCCTGTCCCAATATTTTTTAAAGTTGTTTATAACCTCCAAATCGCTGAATATGTGGAGAAATCTCGCCAAAAGTCAAGAGTTGCCATATTGTTTATCAATTTTATGAGAGGTCTTTTATAGGTATGTTCACAGTAATGTCGATTAAAACTTCCCCCAATGCCAAGACATTGGTTGGATAGAAGCATGTACAGAAATGTACGGTCAGTGTGACTTAGACTATGAGTGATGCTAATCCGAGATACATTGGGCTTTGGCAAACGACTGTGCAATGACCAATCATTTATTATTCCAGAAATCGTGATCAGTGAGTGAGTGAGTGAGTCAGTGACATAAGAATTCTATAAGTATAGATTGAAAGATCATCAGTGAATCTTTTTGATATTAACATTTCATTCTTGTTTAGAATTACGAATTACATTTATTTTGTCAAGAAAATGTATTTTTCATTGTTTAAATAATAATTTTTTTAGATTGGGATTCACTATTTTGTTGATGAATTATATTTCTACGTTTTTCAAATACAATCTGGCAACGTTGCAGAGCTGGAAAAAGATAGATCAGCTCTGTCGAATTATAGACATGGGTAGCAATAAAAATGTCAATCAAATACTGCCATTGTAACATATACCTTACTATAGTCCAGTCAACTGAAGTTCACAGAAGGAAATGTAAAGAGAACAATTGCAGACCTCGCTGTTCCTTTTGGGTTACATAGGGGGCGATCATATCAAAAGTCTTCATCCTCTGTGATGAGGAGGTGGGGTAGTATAAAGTTACCATTTTTTGGGTTCTCATATTGAAATAGAAATAGAGATCTTTTCAAAAATGAAGGCTTCAATCAAATAGAACTGAGAATAAATAGTTGAGAAGGAGGAATCTACAAACTGAATACATAACTGGTGCTATGTTTGCATCACTACATTCTTCCCCGTTTGAGAGAATTCAAATACAAGAGTTCTGATGTTCAGGTGACAAATAGGGGAGAGATACTGTGGATTCACGTACATCTTGATGACGGATGAATGCATACTCGAGATTGGCTTGAATAAGTTTAACCTCTTCGACTGAAGGGTCGCTTTTTGATAACCCAACTATCTTCTTCAACCAGACAGTGCCAGGGGCTGAAACCCAAAAAGAAAGAGATGTGCTGGTCTGATAACGTCGAGGGTGGAGAAACATTCGTTCATGCGGGATTTTATTGGTCGCTGTTCATTATAGAGACAGTTGCTTTTCGTTGATTAGCGTGGGTCTACTTTGCGGTGGGCCTGAGTGAGCTATAGTTCACTTTGACATCTGTGCAACGAAAAATGGGGTAATGGCTTTATAATAATAAGTTAAATGCCTGATTTTAACTTTATGTGTCGACTCTGTGATAAGATTAAGACTCTGGTAAACTCAAATCAACTCTCAATGGTTTATCAGAGATTGACAATGGTGTAATAACCGAAACCGGTCTGTCGAAGTATCTATAAATCTGTGGTTTTCTGACAATTTCTTAGTCTTATTCATTCAATAATATAATTAATTCTATGTTTTCCACAGACTCTTTCTGGGATGTAATTTCTCATTTACAATTGCTTTTACCATGCAACACATTAAAGTTGTGTCATTGAACCTGAAATGTGACGTGTGGTAACTACATTCTTCAAAAGCTGTAACCTCTCTACACGTCCTGTCATCATCAAGAAGTTCATCTACAGGTACGTAGCAACAACATTTATCTCAGTTTTCAATTCTGTGATGGTGTGCTTGCTACCACCCTGTGGATGAATATGATCCATCTGAACTTCACTTCAAGTCATCATCTTACTACTAGAGGAAGACATTCAGCTGTGCTTGAAGCTTGAACTTATGTGGATAAAATAATGTGGCTGTTTGGTATCTTACCAAATTAATAACTCATGTAAATTCGATGACTTCATCATTCAATACTGGTAGATGTAGTATTTCTGTATCACTTCTTGTAATCAAATTTCTGAAGAACATGTACTTGTAGATAAGCTTCATCTCATATCCGTACTAATTGCTATTAGTAAATGTGCAGCTGTTTTGAGATCTATTGTTAGACATCAATGCAATCAGTGATATAGAAATAATTATTTTCGATTCAAATCAAATCAGAAGAAAAATAGTTGTAAATCTCAAGTAGGAAAATAATTTATTGATATATTGATGAAATTCATTAAATTGTATTGTGTAACAATAATCTGTGTAATGATAATAATACATGCAATAAATAATCCACTTGTCAGCTGATTGGTTATGAATAAAATGCAATGGTTTACAAAACATCCAACGGCGTGGGTTGCTTTTCGTGGATTATCTATTTCGTGGCTGCTTTTCGTGGTCAGTCAAGATGTGGGCCCGCAGTCGTGCTGTTAAATCCAATAATCTACTCCCACCAAATGCATTTCAGATGTTGTATAATAGCTATTTCGAAAGATGTTTACGAAAAACCATCTGTATATAAGTAAATTATCTTTCCTGTCCAAAGGTTTTTTAAAGTAGTTTTTTACCTCCATATCGCTGAATATGGTGAGAAATCTCGCCAAAAGCCAAGAGTCGCCATATTGTTTATCTATTTTATGTGAGGTATTTTATAGGTCTGTTCACAGTGATGTCGATTGAACTTCCCCCAATGCCAAGACATTGGTTGGATAGAAGCATGTACAGAAATGTACGGAAAAAAGTGAATAGAGCTGCAGTGTGACTTGGACTATGTGTGATGCTAATTCGAGATAGAGCTTATTGGGCTTTGGCAAACGACTGTGCAATGACCAATCATCTATTATTCCAGAAATCGTGATCAGTGAGTGAGTGAGTGAGTGAGTGAGTGAGTGTGTCAGTGAGATACGAATTCTATGAGTACAGATAAAAAGATCATCAGTGAATCTCATTTAATATTAACAGTTCATTCATGTTACTTTCCTGGCCCTATAACCATAGGTAAAGGAAAGTATTGCTTTCCGGAAAAAATTAAGGTACCCCAATTTCTAAATTTCTATACGTTTCAAGGTCCCCTAAGTACAAAAAGTGTTTTTTGGGTATTGGTCTGTATGTGTGTGTGTGTGTGTGTGTGTGGTGTGTGTGTGTGTGTGTGTGTGTGTGTGTGTGTGTGTGTGTGTGTGTGTGTGTGTGTGTATTAGTGTATGTGCGTCTGTGTACACGATATATCATCTCCCAGTTAACGGAATGACTTGAAATTTAGAACGTATGGTCCTTACACTATAAGGATCCGACACGAACAATTTCGATCAAATTAAATCCAAGATGGCGGCTTAAATGGCGAAAATATTGTCAAAAACAGGGTTATTCGCGATTTTCTCGAAAACGGCTCCAACGATTTTGATCAAATTCATACTTGGAATATTCAATTCAATTCAATTCAATTCAGTTTATTTCCAAAAACATATTACACGAATAAGAAATACAATATACAACATATTTTGGAATCCCCCTACTAGACTATCCATCTGTGTGTAGGGGGGGAGTTCCACTTTATACATAATAAGCTTAATCTGCTCATAGAAGTAAATAATAGAGAATACACTTATATTATGGATGTATTATTAATATTCTGATTATAAAATAGATAATATATGTGCTGATGTATATTTAAGAATGAGTATGTAGGAATATGTATGTAGGAATAAGTATACTTAATACCTTGATTGATAAAAGAATAAATAAAGAAGAAATAACAATATTTTTTTGAAGACCGCAGTGACAGGGATTCCAGAAATTCTCAGAAGAGAGAATGAAAAAAAAACATAAACCAGAAAGGCAAAACAGTCAAATCGGTTATATCAATGATAAAATAAATACCAATCAATTGTCTGGAAACCTTGAAGTCGTGTTGGTCACCAAGCATAACGAGATTGGAGTAGTTCTTCTGAATAGTCATTGATAAGCTCTATCAACTGTGACAAGTCCTATATCTGTAAAAATTTAAGGAGCTCTGCCCCATCTATGCAAATTTGATTTTAGATTCTCAATTAGCAGCCTTCATGTACAATTTAAACAAAAAAATTCAAGTGGAAAAGATTGAGCATGAAAATCTCTGCAATTAATGTCCAGTAACATTTTCACCTAAGATTGAAAATAAGCTTGAAATTCGAGATAATGCGATTTTTAAATTGCAAACTGTTGGCAACTGTTGGTTCCATTAAATCATTTACTACGAAGGGATAGCAGACCTCGTGTGTCTCCAGCGTTATTGTCCTATCACCACCTGTCTCATAATCTTTGAATAGTAGTTTTGAGATGCGCGAGAACACTAGCGTCAGGTGATAAATTTTCATAACGGCAAGGAAAGTTGTGTGAGTGCGTCACATCATATTTTTTAGAATTACGAATTACATTTATTTTGTCAAGAGAATTTATTTTTCATTGTTAAAAATAATAATTTTTCATGATTGGGATTCACTATTTTGTTGATGAATTATATTTCTACGTTGTTCAAATACGATCTGGCAACATTGCAGAGCTGGAAAAGGATAGTCGTGCTCTGTCGAATTATAGACATGGGTAGCAATAAATATGTCAATCAAATACTGCCATTGTAACGTGTACCTTACTATAGTCCAGTCAACTAAAGTTCACAGAAGGAAATGTAAAGAGAACAATATTTCAGACCCCGCAGTTCTTTTTGGGTTACATAGGGGGCGATCATATCAAAAGTCTTCATCCTCTATGATAAGGAGGTGGGGTAGTATGAAGTTACCATTATTTGGGTTTCCATATTGAAATAGAAATAGAGATCTTTTCAGATATGAAGGCTTCAATCAAATAGAACTAAACATGAATAGTTGAAAAGGAGGAATCAACAAACTGAATACATAACTGTTGCAATGTTTGCATCACTACATTCTTCCCCGTTTGAGAGGATTCAAATTCGAGAGTTCTGAGGTTCAGGTGCCAAATAGCGGAGAGATACTGTGGATTCACGTACATCTTGATGACGGATGAATGCATACTCGAGATTGGCTTGAATGAGTTTAACCTCTTCAACTAAGGGGTCGCTTTTTGATAATCCAACTATCTTCTTCAACCAGACAGTGCCAGGGGCTGAAAACCAAGAAGAAAGGGATGTGCTGGTCTGAGAACGTCGAGGTGGAGAATCATTCGCTCAAGCGGGGTTGCATTGGTCGCTGTACATTATAGAGAATCGATTGTCGAATATCTACTTCAACTAAAAAAAATTTAAGCATCGATTGTAATTTCGAAAACGTTACTGCCGCAACAAACAGGGATAATTTCGTTGGAGATGCATTCATTTCAGGAATTTAATCTTTTCGAATCAGACTTTGATTGAACATAAGACACTAACACTAGAAGAAAGCATTAAAATATCTCTTACATTACAGTCTGCCGAAAAAATGTAATGAAAGCTATGAAAATAAAAATTCAGATTCAGTAGTAGATCCAGTAACCCACTTGTAGAAGTGTTATTTTAGATGAAATGCAATTCGAGATGGCGGCTAAAATGACGAAAATGTTGTCAAAAACAGCGTTTTTCGTGATTTTCTCGAAAACGGCTCCAACGATTTCGATCAAATTCATAACTAAAATAGTCATCGATAAGCTCTATCAACTGCCACAAGTCCCATATCTGTAAAGATTTCAGGAGCTCCGCCTTATCTATGCAAAGTTAGATTTTAGATTCCCAATTATCAGGCTTCAGATACAATTTAAACAAAAAATCTCAAATGGAAAAGATTGAGCATGAAAATTTCTACAATTAATGTCCAGTAACATTTCCACCTAAAATTGAAAATAAGTTTGAAATTCGAAAAAAATGAGATTATCCAATTGCAAACTGTTGTCAACTGTTGATTCTATTAAATCATTCACTATGAGGAGATAGAACATCTCGTGTGTCTCCAGCGTTATTGTCCTGTCACCAGCTGACTCAGATCTTTGAATAGTAGACTTGAGATGAGCGTGCACACTAGCGTCAGGTGATCAATTTTCATAACGACAAGGAAAGTTGTGTGAGTGCACCACACCAGATTTTCACATAATTATTATACCTGTATTGGAAAGTATTTATTCATTTATTTAATACATTCATTTATTTAATTATGCGTTCTATATACATTACCATCCATAATAATATATTAGATGAGATGAGAATGGATTTTTTTATATATGTATGTACAATATATACTGGCATTATTTACTTAAAAAAACAGGATTGCTGATTATTCAAAAGAGTTTAATGAAGTATGGAACAATAATCATGATCAATGTACATGTATAAATAATACAATACTGAAGATAAAGATTGAATGGAATTTGAATAACGATAGTATAATATTGAACCACATTAATTCGTGGTGTTTGATCAAATGATTGTCGATTCTCTGAAAAGAATATCAAATAATATACTTGCATCAACACAAGACCAGTAAGAGAGAGGGTTTAATTTTGCCGCTTTATAAATATGAAATTCTTCTTTAACATTCAGTTTACCACTTTTTTTACCATAATTTAGTATTTTCATATTGGAATTTATATCTGCAAAATTATGGCCTGAATCTATCAAAGTGATTGAATATTTCAAAAAGTGTACTAAGATTTTCATTTTTCTTCCTATTTGTAATAAAGTGATATTATGTTATTACTGAATCAATGTCTGAAGTACAAAAATAAACGCTGAGATTGCTGAATCTACGCCTGAATATCTACAAGAATACTTCCAGTTGCATTGCTTTGGTTATGTAGCTGTATGATTATTTCAATTTCATATGGGTATATAATTGAAGCATGGCGGCTGGTAAAATCTCCAGAACTTCGTGACCTTCATTTCGCCAACAACCACATTCAACAGGGATGCTATTGTCCTCTGGTGATGTAAGCTATATGAGTTACTTAGCACATCATAAAGCTACATTACCGAAGTCAGGAAAATAGTATCGACTCCAGCATCAACTCATCGCTAGATTATTACTTTGATCGTATATTTAATATTTATTTATTTATCACATTGTGTACAAATACTCAACATGAGGAAAGGCACAACAGGCTCATGCCCAAAACTGTCCCATTTCCAATTTATACTATAATGTCCAAATCAAAATGTTGGTTATGTCACTTTCACTTATCAAAATACAATTTAAACTCTTCAATACTCAGATAAACGAGCAAATTTTGAATCAAATAGATACTATTAATGTCCAGAATCAAAAAATCTAGAACAGTAACTTAATAATTATTCATAAAGTCTAAATTTTGAATGAAACTACGAATTTTTGAGCTAAGAACTTCACGCTTTACAGAAAACCCAAATATCAAATCATTACAAATTCAAGTTGGAGGTTTAAGAATATAAATAAAATTTTACTGTTTGATTAATGACGAATCGACAAATCTTTATGACCCTTTTAACATCAATAATTTTGGATAATTGTAATTATTGGCTGAGAAGATTGAATCTCTATAAACATACATTAATCGAATCATGGAATTATCTATTTGTAAATGGATGAATAAATTCTCAATTTTTGTTGGATTGTATAATGAAAACCACCAATGTATCAATTCATCTTGTAGAGTTATAAGGCCAGGGCACTCACCAGTTAGTGAAGACAAGTCATGATCAGACACGTTTAGTCACAATTCTTTACATAGTTGCTTATAAAGAAATGTCTAATCGCAATGACTAATCAGTGTGAGTTGCGTCACAAGCAGCTATGTGAAGTACTGTGACTGAATGGTCTATTGCTAATGTTGCTTAATGACAATAAAAATTTCTTCATAAACGTGTCTGATCATGTCTTGTCTAACTGGTGGTGGTGTGCACCTAGCCTAAGATTGTATTAGTTATACTGATATAATTATAATATTACTATTAAGATAGAGATCAGTTGACTCCTATTTCGGTTTCCAATAGGAAGTCTATTGCAATTTTTTTGTTCAATGGCAAATGAAGTATTCTCATTCTTATTCTTATTCCATGATGTTTGAGAGTTTGAAGAAATTTTGTTAGAGTAAATTTATTAAATTTTAATTTTCTTTCAAATTATATACACATCATAAAGCTACATTACCGAAGTCAGGAAAATAGTATCGACTCCAGCATCAACTCATCGCTAGATTATTACTTCGATCGTATATTTAATATTTATTAATTTATCACATTGTGTACAAATACTCAACATGAGGAAAGGCACAACAGGCTCATGCCCAAAACTGTCCCATTTCCAATTTATACTATAATGTCCAAATCAAAATGTTGGTTATGTCACTTTCACTTATCAAAATACAATTTACGCTCAATTTTTCACTATGACGAGGTAGCAGTCCTCGTGTGTCTCCAGCGTTATTTTCCTTTTACCAGCTGACTCAGATCTCTGAATAGTAGACTTGAAATGCCCGTGAACACTACCATCAGGTGATCAATTTTCATAACGGCAAGGAGAGTTGTGTGAGTTCGCCACACCAGATTTTTCCCTTCTATATCAACCTTGAAATGCAAAATTCCAAAAACCTTGTATATACGTCGACACGCAATTAAAAAAGGAACATATCTGTCTAATTTCATGAAAATCTATCACCGCGTTCTGCCGTAAATGCGCAACATATAAACATTTAAACACTCAAACATTTGAGCATTTAAACATTTAAACATTAAGTGAAATGCCAAACCGTCGACTTGAATCTTAAGGTGCGTACAGATATACGCGCCCTCAACACGCTCCGCGCACGCACCGCACTCGCTCCGCAATCGGTCCACGCACGCTCCATACTCGGTTCGATAATGAACGTTACGGGAGATGTTAGCTCTTCTCGCGTTCCACTCTTGCTCCGCGGTCGATCATCAGAGCTCTGCTCTGCAATCGAACGTCACTCGAGCAGATCGAAAGTCTGTACGCACCTTAAGACCTCACTTCGCTCGGTCAATTATTGTCATCATTTGCGCGGTCTGCCAACATTTCTCCTACCTACTGACTGATAATATTACCAGTAGTTCTGTGAACAGTAGACCTCGCGCTAAGTAAGATACATTGACCTGTTGTTATGTTTTCTCAAAAATTAATAAATAATTTATCAATTAAAAATGTCTAGAAAAAATCCTAAATAAACATAGAGCTTTCTGTCCTATCGTACCGTGACGTGTTGTCACGGAATGTGAGTGTGAGCGCTGATATCAGGTCTGGCTGTAACTGTCTACTGTTGATGGAAAGATACATTTTCAAGATGTTCGATGTTTTTGAACGGGTAGACAGCTTATAGTCCACTAGACAGCTGATTTATGATGAATAATTCTATAGTCTGATTTTTAATCTAATATTGGCACATGAAGGAGGCTCCTTTTTCCTTTTATATTATCCTTGAAATGCAAAATTTCCAAAAACCTTGTATATACGTCGACGCGCAATTTGAAAAGGAAAATACTTGTCAAATTTCATGAAAATCTATTACCGCGTTTCACCGTAAATGCGCAAGATACAAACATTGAGAGAAATGCCAAACCGTCGACTTTAATCTTAGACTTCACTTCGCTCGGTCAATTAGTATTTCGATGGTATTCTCTCAGCTGACATTCTTTAAACATTCTCACTCCATTGATGTTGATTCACCGTAACTCATGCTGAAGATATCCAATTCTTCCCCAATATCTTCAATCCTGGAATGATCTCTCCTATCACACCCCTTGGCTCTTTGGAGAAATCTCATCTCGGCTGCCTGTACTCTACTTTCAAGTGGCTTTGTTGTCACCCATGATTCACTACCGTAGAAGAGGAGTGAAGCGGTCATTACCTTATAAAATTCCATCATTGTATCTCTTCTACAGTGAGGTCCACGTTATAATGGCAGTGGAGAAAGATAGGAGAACAACGTTGCCGATCCTCTGTCTTGTTAATGTCTTCTATAGACGGTAGCTGAAAAAGGTTTATTAATGTAATAATAACTGCTCATTCTCGTTTAAAATGATCAATTATCCTATTATATTGAGCGAGCAATTTCTGTATTCATTCATATATCTGATTATTTTTATATCTGGCTATTTTTATATCTGGTTATTTATGTCTTACGGATCTCGAGAACGGCTATAATGATTCTTACGAAATTTGGAACATAGTAGGTCTATGATATAAAGATTCGATTGCACTAGGTCTCATTCTTTGAAAAACTCGCTGAACGACATTAGAAGGATAATATTCATCCTTGGAAAACAGATGATAATTTCGTCGTCTCTCAATAACAGAAGATGCGTGTGCCTGTGTGGGAGAGAGACAGAATTATTTCCAGCTGTGTAATCATAATCACAATTACTGTGTAAACACAATCAATCAGCGAGAAATTTTATCTAGCTAGAAAATTTAATCGATTTGATCAACATAATCTGATTTGTTGACATGACATGATAATCCTCCTAAACTAGAGTATATCCTAGTTTTCAAAGTTGATCATTATTTGACAATTTCAAATGATAAGTGAGTGTTATTTTGTTATTCAATTTGGTTTGTATATAATCTAAATTATAATTTTTTTGTTTTCAAATGTTTGAACAGAAAATTGAACCTGAATTCAAGTGTATGGAGCATAATCTACTTTCTGGACTATTTATAGTGTATAAATCAAAATTCGGGAAAGAAACAGTTTTGGGCGGTGCCTGTTAGTCCTTCCCCAATCATTTTAAAGAATTGTGTTTGGTTTATCAAAAGTCAATAAATAAATAAAGAGCGAAGCTCGGTGCCCCGATATTATTTTATTAAGCAAGAAATTATACAGAGTGATTCTTAATTATGGTATAATAATTTAATACGTGATAGTTGAGGTAAAAATAATAATAAAGTTCTCATAAACATATATCTATAAAAGCTCCATTGGCGAATTATACAGAGTGAAAGATTTCGACCGGAATTCAGTTCCTCTGGTGAAATACACCGATGCTGAATTGTTTGGGGACTAGTTTTTGAAAAATGTATGGTGGATTCATATGGAAAAATATCTGAAAAATTGAATAAAACTAGTCTGGAAGCTGTAGTGTGAGTAGTTTTTGAGAAAAAAGTTACAATATGTAAAAAATCTAAGTAGAAAAACACAGACTTCTACGTTTGATGCCCAATAACTTTCTTTAATGACCAGTAAACAGATAATTTTTCGCGATAAAAATTGTAGAGAATTTAATTCTGAAAAGAATTATGTAAGCTGTGTAGACTAAATTTAAAAAAAGTTGAATAAAATTTATTCTTATGTAGTACATCACACCACAAAAATTTGCTGTTTTATGACTAATAACTAATAACTCATAAGTTGTAGCTGATTGCAAATAAAATATTCGGTTTTTTATGAAAAGTTTTATTTTCATATGAAAGTAACATATCTAGATGTCATTAAACTTATACCAAAAGACTAAAAATTATGTTCAAAGTGACCTCCGTTGTTCTGAATGCATATGTTCAGACGTCTTCTCATCGATTGTCGGACCTGTTCAAATATTCTAGGAGTCTGCTTTATCATTTCTATTCCGTTCAGAATCCTTAATCGGAGTTCCTCAATGGTATCAATCGGAGTATTGTAAACTAGGGTTTTCAAGTGTCCCCAAAGGATTTAAGTGAGGTGACCTAGCTGGCCATGGTACTGGCCCACTTCGGCCTATCCATTGATATGGAAACCCATGATTTAGATGTTCACGAACAGCAACACTGAAGTGTGCTGGAGCTCCATCATGCATAAACCAAATGTTTTGGCACAACTGAAGAGGTAATCTTCAAGATAAATAGCTCCTCTCTCAAAAAGTTCAAGTAGATTATGCCATTAAGCCTGGGAGGAAGCTCGAACAGAAGTAGATGATCTCCTATGATTCGTGGTCTGCCTGCATGAATGTGCTCTTTGGACATCAAAGAGCCTGTTTCTGACAGACGTTGATGAGTAGTGGCCAAAAATCTTGATCTTGGACTTACTCGGTTAGAAAAGTTGTCTTGATACAAACGTCTTGCTTCAGTACTACAGTATTACAGTGTCCCATCCAATACATTAAATGCATGTCAGCTAATTCGGATTATGAATAATGTCTAAAATTACCTGCCATTTTTCGAAAATTTAACACTTAACACAAAAGCAAAGTGAAATGGTTACAAATAACTGGTTAAAAGATTAAACAAAATACACAGCGAGGCTACAGTAAGCCTAACTTACAGTTTGTTGTTTTGTTCAACAGTGAGCTAAAATATTACTGAAAAAATTTTTCACCTGATAATTTCTTCAAATATTTTCTTATTTAAAAAAAAGTTTTCTTATTTAATATCAGCTGTGCTAATAGTGAAGTTGTGTTTCTTTTCTGGCTCAAAATTTTGCAAAATTACTCAAAAATTTCTAATTTGTAGAGATTTGAGTGGAATATTTTTGTTTTTAATCAGTTTTTGAATATCAAAATTCAAAATTTCTAGTTTATTCATTAGTTTTGAAGTGGAAATTGGACTTTTTGAAGTGAAAGTGAAATCTTAACCTTATTCTTTTTGAAACTTTTATTTGTAAAAATTTGGGAGAAGACAGTTTTGGGTTATATTATATTTATAACATATTTATATTTATTACAATTATGATCTGTAATTGCCAATGAAATAAATAAAATAAATCAACTGTTTTGGAACAGCTGTTATTCAAATCCATGTTTTATTTGCAATCAGCTACAACCTATGAGTTATTAGTTCTATCCTCATAAAACAGCAAATTTTTGTGGTGTAATGTACTACATAAGAATACATTTCATTCAACTTTTATTTGAAATTTAGTTTACCCAGCTTACATAATTCTTTTCAGATTTAAATTCTCTACCATTTTTATTGCGAAAAATTATCTGTTTACTGGTCATTAAAGAAAGTTATTGGGCATCAAACGTAGAAGTCTGTGTTTTTCTACTTAGATTTTTTGCATATTTTAACTTTTTTTCTCAAAATCTACTCACACTACAGCTTCCATACTAGTTTTATTCAATTTTTCAGATATTTTTCCGTATTAATCCACCTTACATCTTTTAAAAACTAGTCCCCAAACAATACAGCATCGGTGTATTTCACAAGAGGAACTGAATTCCGGTCGAAATCTTTCACGCTGTATAACTCGCTAATGAAGCGTTTATGGATATATGTTTATAAGAACTTTTTTTCTTATTTTCACCTTCACTATCACGTATTAAATTATTTTACCATAATTAAGAATCACCCTGTATTTTTTAATAATTTCATTTTAAATTTTCATAATTAAGATGGAATATTTTGTTAATTGATTATTAATTTTACATTGTTAGAAGACAATCTGGCAACAGAGCAAAGCGAGAAAAAGATAGCGCTATCCGCTTTGTTGAATGATAGAAAAGGATAGCAATACCATTGTTCATCAAACACTGCCATTAGCCTATAACGTGGAGCTCACTATAGCTTTTTTACCTGTAGTCCAGCTGGTATTTCAACTCGTTATCATTTGGAACTTTCCTATTCTATTCTCGATATCTAATTCATCTTTTTAACTTGTATATTGCGATACTTGTTCCAACACTGTATTGTTAATAACAATTTTCAAGTCGTAATACTTTGAAAGCTTTTCCCTCCTATCTTTATCCTACTTCTTTGGTGACAAACAAACAGAAAAATACAATAAATGCCCGCACCTGATTCGCCGTCAGCAAGATTAGACAGCATTGAATGCATTGGTCCAAGAGAGACATTCGTTCATAGCTTATTCGAAACATTGAACAGTTTCAGCATTTATCAGTAAAGGGAAAAGTCAAAGAGTTTTCCCGGATTCCTGGCTACAGTCGCAGACATATTAATTGCGGATGACTCAACAAAAAGGTCGATCAACAATCAGAATCGAATAATAATTCGAATATTACCAAGCGCTCATTGGGAGAAAGAAGGGTCAAATCGAATTAATTTTTCATAGATTCATTCGACTGAGAAATGACAGATCGAAGTAAGTATTTATTTTCTTTTACTTCCTCCTCCTCCACTCTTTCTCATCTTCCTCCTCCTCCTCCTCTACCTATCACCCCCTTCCTACTCCTCATCTACCTTTCCCACCTCACCCCCATTTCCTTTTCCTCCTTCTCTTCTCCTTCTTCTTCTTCTTCTTCTTCTTCTTTCATCTCCACAGTCTTTACCAAAACCAGTCCACTGTCATCTTCCTTCTCCTATACCTTCTCCTCTTCCGCCTCCTCATCCTCTACATTTCTCACCACCCACTCCCCTCCTTTTCTACCTTTCTCACCTCCTCCATCTTTTCCTTTTCCTCCTTTTCCTCTTCTTCCTCGTCTTCTTCCTCTTCTTCTCCTTCTTCTTCTTCTTCTTCTTCTTCTTCTTCTTCTTTTCCTTCTTATTCTTCTTCTTCTTCTCCTCCCCGCTTCTTCAACGTCTCCCTGCATCTTGTTCTCCATCAACTCAGTTTTTCAACTTCAAAGGGATAAAAATAGAATACCTTGTTGTTGTACAGCATGATTCAATGATTCAACATTGCAGATAATTCACTACTGAAAAACATGACGAGTAACGTTTTTGTCTAACGTTGTTGTTTCGGTTAAATAAGGATCTTAGATAAATATTCCATGCTAGGGCGTTGGTGGCGTGACGTGTGCTCACTTCGACGACATGTGATGGCACAATTTTCTAATCGTCTCAATGTAGAGCTCAAATCAATATCTATTGTAAGATATCCTATTATATTTAGCGAGCAAATTCTGTATTAATATAGTTATTTATAATTATAATATAGTATATATAACTTTACTATATATATAGTATATATAACTAAATTATGAAAATTACTTTATATGATAATAGCAGGTAAACTGTGCTTCGCAAGGGTCTATTTTAAAACTCAACAAACCGAAAACTTGACTTAATGGAATCTAGAAGAATTGAAAATAGGCCTATAAGAATCCTAGGTTGATTGAGAATTTATATGCAACATTTCAAGTAAATCAGTAGTCCAGTAGTTCAGACGTGATGATGCGTCAAACATATTTACACGTGTATATTTATTTCCTATCCTTTACACGTGTATACGTGTATAAGCCAGTTCTTTCCTTCATTACAGTATAGAAGATGATAGAAAGATGGATTATCAGTATCTTTGAATTAGAATAACTTTTGGAAGGTTTGAGATATCGATGTGCGGTTTTCACCATATTTTCTCTTGAAATCCTGTATCGAAATCATGTATCATATGACCACCTTCCAATTTAAAAAAATGAAGTTGGATTCAAAATGGCGTTTCGGAAATGGTGAACGAAATTTGGGTGTGACGAAAAACCTGTTTTTATTATTCGAATAGGATTCCCAATCATACCTATCTTCTAATTTTCCTTTTTGAAAAAATGTTCAGCTGCTTCCATACAACAACTGGAAGCATGTCAAATAGAAAACTTGACAAACTGAAAACTTGATGTGATCAAATCTTGAAGAATCGAAAATAGGCCTATAAACATCCTTGGTTAATTACAACGTTAGTAGACAGACTGTCTACTAACTTTGGGTTAATTAAGAATCTATATGCAAACTGTGAAGTTAATCAGTCCAGCAGTTAAGACGTGATTATGTGTCAAAACATAATTTTCCTATTCCGAATAGTGATTTAAAAAAATTTAATTCGATCAGCTGATTGATAAGATTATTTGAAGCTTTCCAATGATTACAACATATATTAGAATATCATGTGTCAATTAACTCAGTTTCATATGGCGTTCACCTTACCATGTTCATAACCTTACTTAATAGGATCCTTTTTCATCCTTTGAAATCCTTAGAGGCAAAATATCTCAAAATTAGTTCTTAGTCGCATCTAACATGTTTGAAGAATATTTGTGCAAAGTTTTAAGTCTGTAGGCCAATCAGTTTTAGCTGTAGTGTGATTTTACATAAAAATTTCCGAGAAAAGCCCTCTCCTGAGCACCCCTGTGCTCCTGATCGGAAGAAGAAGATTATTATGTTGTTTTGATCTGTGATCAGTATAAGATAGTGTCTTGTATCATCTAAGGGTGCGACTACACAAGCTGAACCGAACCTCGAACCGCGCAGCAAACCGTGCATTCCGCCGAACATCACACCTCTCAGCGAACATGAGCATATGTTTCATAAAGTTGAAAATCAGCTGTGATTAAAGTTAAAAATAAACATAAAGTTAAAAATCAACATTCGCCGTGTACTCCGAACCGTTCACCGTGCCGCTCGCCTCTGTTTTAATTGTTCGCCGTACCGTACTCCGAACGCTGAACTTTTCAGTCAATCAGAGTCCTCCATTACAATTCTCCGTGCAGTTCGCTCTACAATTAATCAACAATTTCATCAACTAACCATAAACTGACTGAAATAAATACTTCAATTTCCATGTATTTAATTGATAGAATTATATAAATCTACAGTGTGGGTCATATCTAAATGCACAAAGAGTTGATTGTTGTTGGCAAGAAACATGTTATTCAACGCAGAAATCATTGTTATTTTGAAAGATAGGATAAGTTAAATATTTTCCCTTTCAGGGGGAGTTTTGACAACCCACAAAACTCATTTTTCACTTGAAGAAACATCGAAAAGGTGCATAGGACCTTATTTTTTTGTTCAGCTTGCCAAAATACCCCTCATTTCAATATTAAAATTTTCGACTGACTGTACAGTGAGTCAATCATTCTATCAGGGCTCGAATAATTTTGAGACTGTAAGTTAAATCAAAATGGAAGAGAATAATTTATTTATGTAAGAATATCACCACCTTCATTCAAAACCATATTAACTGCATGCGTATTCATATTGCCGATACAGCATTAATAAGACTGTATACGTTTATTTAGCACTTTGTCTCAAAAAACTGTTCTAGCTGAAAAATTACTAATCCATGCCACGTGTAGGCATATACATTGCATCAGGAAAACGAAGTTTCAAAAGTATGTCTTTCTAAACAGATGTTTTTGAGATAATTTCTTTGATGAAGCTGCTTCACATTCACCATAAATTGGTTGAGTTCAAAGCCACTGATCGGTGAGTGAGAACGATGAGATCGGTGAGTGAACGTGGCTCTGAACGAAGTACTGTTTTGTCATTAAACGATGCATAGACTCACGTGCAGCGCTAGAATATTTGGAATTGAAATCGGCAATTAGGGGGAGAGCCTGGAAGATTATTACATACTAAAGATCTTGAAGATTTTTGTGATATATAATATTACAAAAAATATATATTATATAATATCTCGCGCTAAAATACCTCAATGGAACCTTTAATTTCAAGTAAGAGCTAGCATTGGGAAGGCATAGGTATTGTGCGTTTATACCTCTTCAAGATCTTTGGTCTAACTGATAAGAGAGAAAAACGTCATATCCGGTTCGTTCACTGATCAGTTAATCGTACTTTTCCACCGACGGAAAAGAATGTAAATAGAGTAGCTGAACGTAAACAGACATGGCTGAATACGAGGTTGTTTACAAATAATGGACTCCATTATAATGTATTTGGGAGCAGAGAAATGCATGCCCTAGTGGAAGTGATCAATAGAGATCAATAAAATGTATTGATATCAATAGGTTTGTGGGTAAGAGAGAGGTTAGTAGACGCGCAAAGCTGCAAATATTTAAAACTGTGTTCTTGCCCACAATGCTGTATGGAGCAGAAAGCTGGACCACTTTGGATAAGCACATGAGCAGGGTCACAGCAGCGGAAATGCGATACCTCAGGAGAATAGTGGGTAAAAATAGGAGGGACCGTATAAGAAATGAAACTGTGAGGCAGGACTTGGAAGTAGGGCCGGTGAGCGGGATTCTGGAAGAGAGACAGTTGAAGTGGCTGGGGCATGCAAGTAGGGCGGACGAAACAAAGAAGATAAGACAGTTCCTTGAAGCCAAACCGGAGGGAAAAAGACCAAGAGGCAGACCACGACTGGCATACCAGGAGTATATGGTGAGGTTGGGGGAGGTGCGAGGAAGTAGCTGGTGGGAGATGCGGAGAATGATGGGGGATAGACTGGTGTGGAGAAGATGGACCGAGGCTCAAAACCACCCGACGCTGAGAGGCAGAAGGGTTCGCTAAAGAAGAGAAGATATCAATAGGTATTTGGGCCAATACACATCAATAGGTATCCATGGATATGTATTGATGTGTATTGGCCCAAATACCTATTGATATCAATACAAATCAATACATATCCATGGATATCAATACATAACCGGCTGTATTGATATCAATATACATCAATACATTTCCATGGATATGTATTGGCCCAAATACCTAATGATATCAATACACATCAATAGGTAGCCATGGATATCAATACATAACCAGCTGTATTGATATCAATACAGATCAATAGCCATCTATAAGCAGCCTGTCTCCTTTATAGAAAAAATCCTCTTTTAAAGCTAGGAGAGCAGCTTAGGATGAAGATAACATTTGCAAGGATTATAATATTTCAACCCAGCTGCAACTGGCATTAGACAAGAGAGTATACCTGTTTAATTATTTATAATGAATATAAGTGAATTGGATTCAGTGAATAGATGTCTATTGACATATTGATGAAAAATTAAGGGATGTAAATAGTTAAGACATGAATAATGTGAGAAGTTTGTTTATTAAAATAACTCATGTGCATGTCATTCATCTATTAAGAAAGGTCCTCATTGTGGTGCTCCAGAATACTTTAATCTCTTCCTGTTTGAAGTAGCAATTTTTTGAGCTACATAATGGTTTATGTTACTGTACCTCAATTCAATCTCAATTTTTGTAGCATTCAGATTTTCCTCCAGGATCCGGTGTTTGAACATTTCTAGAACAAATAACAGTTCAAAGTATACAATCTTTACAAATTAGAAATTAATGATTTTATTTCCTGAATTAATCTGCTAGCAAATTTATGTAATAACCTAAAAATGTATTTAAATATGCATGACTCTCCCTCTCCTGAAAGGAAAGTCCAAGATAACACAAGAGCGTTTTTTTCACGTGAAAATTATATCCTCACAGTTTTACATTGTAACGTCATATTCTGGTGGAAAAGTCGAGAGAATAACATTTTTTCACGTGAAAAAAGTGTAAATGTTCCAACTTTTCACGTGAAAAGTACGTGAAACTAAAACTTGAAAATAACATTTTTTTTGTTTCTACATTTTCACGTTATACTGAACATGTATACTGAACTATCAGAAAAGAACATGAATAAAACTGTTTTTTCTACATTTCTTGTCCCACATTTGGTCATTTCTTTCGCATGAAAATTTCCAAAAATTCACATGAAAATAACGTTTTTAAAATACATTTTTACAATATTTTATCGTGAAAAGATGGAGAAGGATTACCTTAATTATTCTGAATAAATAACCTTTTTAATTCTTTATTTTTACATTAAAATCTATAAATCTTAAAAAACTTTTGAATAACCACAATATAATGTGAAGTAAATTCTCTACCCTAACTTTACAATAATTTTACACAAAACTGAATAAAAATTAAATTCAACTCTATAGTCCTATTCAGACAAATGGATTTTTCCTAGTAAGTAGTGATATAATTATGCAATCTAACAGCTGGACACTATAATTAAAAAAAGAAAGCTCATTTTCATTTGTAATCATTCAACAGCTGACAAATTTCAAAAATAGTTTCCATTATAGATTTTTAACTCCTCCTGCACATTACAATTTCAGGTCACCAATGATATACAAAATTCCCCGATTTAATAATATTTATGGAAAAAGATCTCTGTTCTACATACTACCCTTCCTTTTCAACAAACTACCTGCAAACATAAGAGACTACTCGAAAACAGATGTAATGATCTATGTAATAAACGATTCGCTCTCGATTTCAATTCAGTAAAATCAAAATGAGAGTAAAATACAGTGATAGTAGAACTCTGTAATAAATAACTAATATTACTTCATTAAATGAATAATAATTCCTAATAGGCCTGCGATCGATAAACTTTTTTTTCAATTAGCCTAATTTGCTGGTTCCAAATTATTTTATCTGTTGTAAAGTCACTGCCGCCAGCCTGAACGACAAATAATTTAGTAATAATTAATATTGTATAAAATATTTCCTCCTTTCTTCCTTCCTTAGCCCCTTTTAGTTCTTGATTAACTTCTTATTTGTTTTAATTTTTATTATTATGTTTATTATAATTTCTCATTATGATTGTAATCCTTTTATTTCATTTCTTGTATATTACTCTTGATTCACGACAAGCTATTTTATTTTATTTATTCTTAATTTTAATTTAACGTTGTGAATAATTTTGTTTTTGATCTGGCACCTGCTGAAAAACCCACGGGTTTAGAAGGACCCAACAATGTTAAAATGTTTTTCTAATAAAATTTATTGAAAAATTGATTGATTGATATTATAAGGTCACCAGTCTAAAGTGGAGCAGCAGCCGACCTTAAGGATTATAGAAATCATAATGCATTCCTGATTTATTCTGACTTTGACCCCATCTGATATCATTTTACATCTCTGAACAATCTGTTGAATGGTAGTGGATCGGTTTGAAGGTGAGATTGAATTGTATTTTACAATACTGGAACTCCTTATATATTTTTAACTCAGCTTGCCATTACGATACATTTATATATTTTCAAGTTCTTTCATTGTTTTTCAGGATGTCAGGTAAATGTGGTGATCAGATGAGTGAGGGTGATTTGGTATACAGAACAAGGGGAATGACTAACAATATGTTGAAACTCCCAAAATCCTATAATACCTGTTTTCAAAAATCGTTTGTGTTGCTAGGGCCAAAATTCTTCAATCAGCTACCTTTGATATTAGACAAATTGAATATTATCATTATTTTAGAAAGAAAATTTGCAAGTGGCTGTTTTCACAACCGCCTGATCCAATTGAAAGTTTGTTTGCTATTTTAGGTTAAATTTTTCTAAAGGTATAAATAATTAAAAAAGAAACTGAATCAAAAGTGCGCTAATTGCAATTGTTGGAGTGAAAGTCGTGTGAATGTGTGTTTGAATGAAGCATAACAAAAAATTTGTAATCTGTGCTCCTACTTGCATGCGAATTATATTATATAATTCAGCAAGTAGTACTTTTATTGTACAAGAAACAGTTTTTTTTCCTAATGTATATTTGTTTTAAAGCTTACTAAAATTTTTTTGAACATGTAATAATAATTGTTATCTGAAATTTTTGAATGAATATTGACAGCTGTTTTTAATACTTTGTTTTTTGGTCAATAAAAAAATTATTCGATTTTTGATTTCATTTGATTATTTTGAGTCAAGTTATTGCTTTCTATAGGGAACGTTTAGTATGTTAACATGACGAGCTTAAAATTATAAAACTAGGTTTTATAACCCCTATATTTCTTCCCCCATCACATTTTTTTCATATCTACTGTCTATTTACTTTTCCTGATAGCTATTTCACCTTCTCAAGGATTGAAGGTTTTCCTAGTACATGGATAACCATAGTTGGGGAAAACCCTTCAATCCTCCACCCTTTTTTATTTTGTTTTATTGTTTATTGTTGTTGTTGTTTGCATGTATTCTTTTTGTTAATTTGTATGTGCATCGAATATTATCTGTGATCCGAATTTTATATTATGAGTGAATATGCGTTTGTTTCACAGGGCAACAACCAACCATACGTGAATCGCTGACGATCAAAGTTCCTGAAGAAATCTTCAAAAAGGATGTTGGATATGGAATTCCTCTCAGAATCTGATTTCAACTCAAAGGAGATCATAGGAGCAGGAAATGCTACTGTGATCTTTAAAGCCAAGCATTGGCCCACTGGCCGTTCAATGAGAGTGAAGGTAAGTTGCTAGTCCGTCAAACTTTCTCCGGCCACTAGATTCTACGATTGATCCAATTCCAATTGTCTCAATGGCTCAATAAAACCTAAGAGAAAAAAATTCTAATGCCAAAATTAATGCATGTTAACATTATTTCATAATAGATTAAGTATAAAATAATTCTATTAATACCTTAGAGATAATTCGATAATGTGAATGAAATTTAAAACAAAAGAGGATTTAAAAACAAAACAATGATTCGCCCAAATACACTATTGGCATCACCCTGCAAAGGAAAAATCCTGTCCGCTGAGTGAGAGCATCAATTCAAAACAAAATCAAGCTAATATAAAAACAAAAGAAAACAAAGGAGTTAATATTGAATAAGAAATTACAATATGTTACTGATGTCAAAGAAAAAGTTTTCAACGATCCATTCAATGACTTCCGTGCCCATCCTTCGCCTGCCCACAGGGGAAAAAATATCAATTCTGTTTCCGGGGATCATAATGCAACATCACAATATGCTCCACCCCATATCGCCAACTCATACTGCAGAACCAACTGAACGTATGAGAAGTATAGAATCTTTAATTCATTTATATTTAGTATTTTACGTGTTTTATAGAATGAAATTGATACAAACTTAAGCCTTCTACATGAATTCTATATGATGCTCCCATATAAAAAATTTCTTCATTTCTTAAATTCTCTTCATCAAGTGATAATATGTATTCCCTTGAATTTTATTATAAGTTATCACCTCTAACAGAATTGCATTAATACCTTTTTTGAATCCTTCTCAATAAATTATGAATACTTTAATAGCGTATATCAGTCCAATAATATTTTATCTTTTTTCTCAAAGAAAACATGCTTTACTTTCTATTGCGGTTTTCTGGAGGGGGGAATTTCAATTACTATACCTCAATCTGCTATAATTTCATTTTCGATCATGATTTATATGGCCAGAATCCTTATTTCAATATGTGATCAATCGGAGATTCTTCCTGTTTAATTATCATACTGATATCTTGAAGATATGAATCTTGAATCAATTCTTTACTAACATAATTTGAATGAATTAAGGGTGCTTGAAAGTTTCAAGAAGTATTCCAACATGTTCATATTTGTTTATTCCATTTTTCCTACGTTACTTAATTTTTCTTCTCTCTTCAACGTTGATATGAATCTCGAATTCATCATGTATTATGTATTCATTATGTATTATAACGATTTGAGAGAATGAAGAGTGCTTGAAGGTTTCAAGAAGGAATTTCGCATGTGCAATGTATTTTTATTTTTAATTCAATTATTATACTGATATCTTAGATATGAATCTTGAATCCATTCCTTACTAGCATAATTTGAATGACTTAAGGATGCTTGAAAGTTTCAAGAAGTGTTCCAACATGTTCATATTTGTTTATTCCATTTTTCTTTACGTTATTTAATTTTTCTTATCTCTTCAACGTTGATTTTGTTTAATATGAATCTCGAATGCATGATGTATTACAACGATTCAAGAGAATGAAGAGTGCTTGAAGGTTTCAAGAAGTGATCTCACATGTGTAATGTATTTTTATTTTTCAAATCTTTAATTTTTTTTTTTTTTCAACGTTGAGAATTGTCATACCTTTTTTTTATTATATTATCACAACAACAGTAATGTCTAGTACTCATAAAACTAATGCATTTTGCTTCTCACAGATTTATTTGCGGAAATAGCTCAGATTGTATATCTTTGTACAATTAGATATTTAGTGGGAGCTCCACTTTGTTCAAGTCTGAATATGTAGTAGAATACATACATATAAATATAAACTTTCTTGTCTTAATTTCATTTTTATTTTATTTATTTTTTCATTTAAAATACTTTAATCAATTATCAGTGACTCTTCATAGTCACGTAACATCTATATCTCTAAAATAACTCAATTATCAAATAAACTATTATTTTCTCAAATTGCTCAATTGGAAAACTATTCATAGTGTCATTGCATACGGTTTTTTGTACTGATATATAAATTTTCTCATTTCTTAATTATTAATATGTCTGATTTCATAAACGAGCTGAAGTCAGTTTTTTGTGATCATTCAAACGCACTAAAGATGTGTCATATCAACGCCCAATCTCTACCGGCGCACTTTGATGAGTTCAAATTGATGCTCTCACGTGTTAATATTGATGTTATTACCATAAGTGAAACGTTTTTGAAGCCAAGTCTTCTGTCTAGCTATTTTGAGGTCCCTGGGTATACCCTATTCAGGAACGACCGAACCGGTAAGGGTGGCGGAGGTGTTGCTGTGTACATTCGATCGCAGTTTCCGGCCAAAGTAGTTGCATCGTCACCCCAATTATACTCATGTTCACCTGAATTTCTGATGGTTGAAGTGACGGTTGGCTCAGAGAACTTGTTGGTTGTGGTTGTATATCGACCTCCCAAAGCAGGTAGATTGTTCATCCTTGAAAGCGACCTGGTTAATGTTATGCATAGGTATCAGCATGTAATCACTCTGGGGATTTCAATGCAGACCAGATGAAGGATACATTTGAAAGTAGGCAGGTGAGGTCCCTATTCGAGTCGATGAATATGACAATTCTCGATAGTTCACCCACTTTCCATACTGAGACTTGCCACACGTTGCTTGATCTTGCGATAGTCAGTGATCCAGATTTTGTCCTATCGAATGGTCAAATGTCATTCAGTATGTCAGCTCATGATTTGATCTATATCATCTATAGTCTTGAACATAACATCAGATATACTTCAAATAGTAAAGGCAGGAATCTGAGGGATATTGATCTGGCCCGTTGCTTTGCTGATGCTGTGGAAAAGCCTTGGCACGATATTGTGCATTTGGATGATATCGATGATAAGGTGAATGCTTTCAACTCCATGCTTTTGTCAATTTTTGATCAACATGCACCGGAACGTGACTTCAAGGTCCAGCGTAGACCATGCCCTTGGTTTAATAGGGAGATATCTCTACTGAGGCGTGAGAGAGACAAAGCTAGGCGCGACCATTCGAGGACCGGCTGCAGTGTAGACTTTGTAAGGTATAAGACTTTGAGAAACCAGTTGAGGTCAGTTTGTAGGAGAGCTAAAATCCAATATTATAATCGGCTATTTGATGGAAAGCAATCTACTTCAGATCTCTGGAAGAACATTCGGAAGGTTGAGATTGTCCCTCCCAAGTCAAGAACTGCAGCTGTAAATGTGTCCTTGGACCAACTAAATAGGTTCTTCTCCACTCCGTCGCCACCCTCTTCATTTTCTCACCATTTATTGAACTATGCCATGATAAATCAAACCAATCACACACTTCCATGTGAAAAATTCTTCTTTGCTTACATCCTTCCTCAGAAAATCTCCTCAATTATCCTTTCAATTAGGAAAAATAATAAAGGTGTTGATGGCATTCCAATAACGTTCTATAAAATCATATTACCCATTATCCTTCCGGCAATTACACACATTTTCAACTTTTCCCTACAAATGGGAGTTTTTCCTTCACTTTGGAAGCATTCTTTAATATGTCCCGTCCCTAAAGTAAGTAGTCCTTGCTCCCCTGAAAACTTCCGTCCTATCAGCATAGTTTGCACTATTTCTAAGGCGCTTGAGAGGGTGGTACATGAGCAGACAACATCATACCTGAATTCATTCAATTTCTTTGATCAGAATCAGTCTGGCTATCGCCCATCGCATAGTACATCTACAGCTCTTTTGAAAATAGCAGATGACATTCGTAATGCCATGGACAACCGTAAGTTCTCTCTCCTTGTCACATTTGATTTCACTAAAGCTTTTGATAACGTTTGCCATTCAATTCTGCTACATAAACTTGCAAATCAATGTAATTTTTCTTGTTCATGTCTCTGCTGGTTTGAATCCTACCTAAGCAATAGGTATCAACGTGTGAGAGGAGCTGATGGCAAGACTTCAGAGTGGTTACCTGTTGTAGCAGGCGTTCCTCAGGGAACAATACTTGGTCCCCTCCTCTTCTCTATTTATATGAATAATCTCCCTCGAATTTTTCATGACATATCATACCATATTTATGCTGATGACCTTGTGTGTTACAATCACTTTCCTTCCGACAGTGCTGCTGACTCTATTGCCGCGATGAATGTTAACATTTAGAATTTGATTGTTTGGGCTAATGCGCACTGCTTGAGACTCAATGCAAATAAATGCAAAAGCATCATTATCGCTTATGGTCGGTTGTATAACCAAATAGATTTTAATACACTTCCTCGAGTAATGCTGGCCAATCATGCTCTGCACTTTGAAAGTTGTGTGAAAGTCTTGGGCATACAGCTTGATAAAAACATGAATTGGTCGAATCAGATTGGTGAACTGACAAAGCGAGTGTTTGCCACTATGCATCAATTGAAACGGTTGAAAAATTTCCTTCCAACCCACCTTCGTGTTTCACTAGTACAAAGCTTGGTAATTCCCATCATTGATTACTGCAGCATCGTTTATAACGACATTACTGAGGAGCTGAATTTGAAATTACAACGATCGCTCAACTACGCAATTCGGTTTATTTTTGATGCGAGAAGAGATGACCACATCACTCCATATTACAGGAGGTTAAATTGGATGAAGTTGAAGGAGAGGAGACAATACTTCATGTTGAGTCTTGTTTATCAGCTGATTGTCAAGGGGAGAGGTCCTCAGTATTTGAAGGAAAGATTCACACTCCTGGCTCATATTCACAGCAGGAACACGAGACAGCATGAATACTTCCTTCAAATACCTCGTCACCGCACAGTTATGTATAATAACTCATTTACGGTCACGGCCTCAAGACTTTGGAACGATCTGCCCAATGATGTTATTTTTGCGGCAACCTTGGGTACGTTCAGGTCCAGGCTTGTTGCTCTGTTGAATGGGAATACATAGATATGTTTTTAGCCACAATCTTTTTGTAGATTTTATTGGAAATTTGCAATAATCGTTGTACAGTAACAATATTATTTTGCTTGTTTTGCTGGAGTATTGGAGCGTTTGATTGACACCTACTAATACCTGTAAATCATAATATCCAATGGCATTTTATTTTCGTTTATTGTATGTATTATTATGCATCTTACATTCTTTGTTAATTTTTTTTTTTTAGAGTTATATAGAATTATTATCTATGTATTATCATATCTCTTATTATTATGAGAATGTAATAGAATAATTTATGTTATGTAGCTGTGTTATCATTTAAGAATTTATAATTTTTTTTTTTTTTTTTTGTAAGAATTTGTAAAACTGTAATTTTGTAACCATGTTACCATAGGCGACAAGCCTAGTAACAATTGTAAAATAAAATCTATCTATCTAATCTATCTATCTATCTATATAAGAAAAGATTATATAAAGCTGGGGTTGGACCAAACGAACGAATGATTGTTCTGAACAACGATTGATGAGAATCTTGTTCTAAAAATCTGAAGCCATGTGAACTAGAATTGAGATTATTCTCTTTTGGAGACATATTATATCCATCAAGCTTTTCATATGGCGGGTTGCCTCTATGTGTTTTCATGCTTCAGAATTGCTTCTGTGTTGAATTGATGCAACAGTCGTAGGGAAATATGTGAACTTGTGAAATTATACATCAAATTGTAGATAATCAAGTTTTCTATAAACTCATAGCCAGCATAGATTTTTTCCATCCATTTTCAAAAAGTTGTAAGAGCCTAAAAACTGGAGGCAAACGTGTTTTTTTTTCAAAAATGTTACACCTTCAAGAGTGGATATCTCGAGAACTATAAAATATATAGAAAAAGTTGAGGGATGAATATTGTAGGAAATTATGTAAGAGTTTACATAAGCATAAACATGTATAATGAATGATTATGATTATGATCACTTCCTAATATGATAAAATGGAGTGATCCGTGGTCTAGTGGATAGAGTGCTCGCGTAGCAGCATAGAGATCCCGGGTTCGAACCCTCTCAATACCGAAAGTTTTTTAACCAGATCACTCCCGTGTTATCGGATGGGCACGTTAAATTGTCGGTCCCGGCTGAAGTATGACAGTCGTAAGGCCCATTGACGGCTTAAATTATATATTCAGGCGGTGGGACCTTCCCGCAAGGGACTCCCCACCAACAAAAGCCATACGAATTTACTTTATGATAAAAATGTATTCTTGTTGATAATAATCCATCATATTTTATTCGTCAAGGAGAAATATTCTTCAATGATTAAATTTTTAATTGAGATAAAATATTTTGCCAATATAATATCTACATAACACTGTTTCTGATCTGGCAACGTTTCGGAGCTAGTAAAGGATAGCCCTATCTGCTTTTTCAAATGATAGACAAGAATAGCAACATCGATGTTAATCAAATACTGTCATCATAATGTGGGCCTCACTAAAGGCCTATTTTCAATTATGTCAGATAGGCCTACTCACAAGCTATTGAGTCCACAATCTATCTCTTGATAGCTGATATCAGCTACCCAATCGACATAGATTAGCGATCGGCAATATTCGAGTGTTCTCCAGAGCTCTACTAACTTGTAGACGGAGTCACTTGAGTCACTCCATAACCATCTTCCACCCTATCTCATTAGAGAATGCTAACGTAGTAGCTGAAGTTGTGTATTAAGTAACACGTGCTCCGCAAGGGTCCATTTTGAATTTTGACTGACTGTAAATTTGATCGAGTGGAAACTTGAAGAGTTTGAAATGGGCATAGAAACATCCTCGGTTAATTAAGAATCTATATGCAAAATTTCAAGTTTATCAGTCCAATAGTTTAGACGTAATGGTACGCAAACATAATTTTCCTATCCCGTACGTGTATGAGCTAGTTCTTTACTTAATTATAGTATAGATAAGTTCTCCAACTTGGTGCTAACCTAATAAAGTGACAGAAATCAAATCTTGTTCATAAACCTTCCTCAGCTGTAGATTATGGTTCTATAATAACATATGGTATGTACATTTCAATTATAATTTATTCCATGCATCCCATGAATGAGATTTGAACATTAATTCTGAAAAATCTAGAAGGAAAATTGAAATTTGGGCTTCGACGTGCACGAGATTGCTATTTTTATAAAAATTCAATTTTTTTCTGTCTGTCTGTATTGTCAGGATACAAAGCCTATGCCAGCATATTTTCTAAAATTAATGTATAATTGAGGCATAAATCAAATGTACTCACGTCAAATTATGTAAAACTCATTTAATTATAGTTTTATTAAATTCTTACAGTATTATTTCGTATAATTTACCAATTTATTGTCAGAGTCATTCGTCAACTGCCTACCAATGTTTACTACCTTATTTTCAATAATTAGGTTAGAGTGAATTGCGCCAAAATTGATGACAAGCCTTATCTGTCAGCTGTTGATACTGCCGGCTACTGTGCTACTGTGATATCTCTATATTGTCTGTTTTCATTTTAAAACTAACTCAAGCTTGTTCATTTCTGCAACCCCTGTTTATTTTCTGTTTATCTGCTTTAATTTTATAGTCTTCCCGTTTAACGTAATTTTTTGTCATTTTCTGTGTTTTTCGAACCTCTGTGTCTAATTTAAATATTAAAACCGCGTGGAAAAATTCCCATTGGTGGGCTTTTTCTTATTAGGCACAGGATTGGTTCTTGCCCAAATCACGTGGTTCTTCTTCTCAGAAGAAGACCAAGTGATTTCCTCTTTTTTGGGAAGAAGAGACACTTGCCTTCTGAGAATCGAATTATCAGGACCCGTTTAATTTGTCCTATTAAAATTAATGTTTAAATGGTTTCTCTTCTTGTTAAATGTAATATATCCAGTGTGTTAAATGTGTAGCTCCTCTGTAGTCTTGTGCTCTTAAATTAAATTGGAAGGCAAGTTCAATTTGTATAAGCTTATTCCTGAGGAAGAATTGTGAAACTAAATCCTGGGTGTCGCCATTCCACGCCAGATCTTCAAGTGAAATAAAATTATTAAGTGAATTGGGGCCCCACGATCGAGTTGGTGAGCGAAAAATACTTATTCTATCCAACCAGTGAATTGAGAAAGCTACAATTTTCTATCAATTAATTATTGTGAAAGAGTGCAGGACTATATCCTCCTACAATACCGTGTAACCCCTATTAAAATCCTAATTGCACTATATTACCAAGAACATTCATATTATTATCTCATATCAAGAACATTTATTACCAAATTTTGAAAACTCTATTATTCCAATTTGTCAATTATTTAATTAATTATTATTATTTGATTCTTAACGATTATAATTCATCAATAAATTTGCATAATTGTTAACCAGTTTCAGTAATTTCTCTAATTAGATCCTGCTCAGTTCGGTCTATAATTACCATATTGGTTTTCCTCTGTAGGAATTATTTCAGGTATTGGAATATCAATATTGAATTTACTTGTTATTCATAAGAAATAAATTACATTCGCTGTGCTCGGGTTTGAATTGCCTGGAGATATTGGTAGGCTATCACACCTGATTCTCAGGCGGTTTATATCAGAGTACGGCGGAAATATTATTTCTTGTAGAATTGTAGGATATTCTGGACGGGTGTAGGCAGCTCTGCCGGCTGATTTTTTTATCCGAATTACAGGTGTTAAGCGTCCAGAGGCTCTTGCGAATCCACAAGATTGGCGCCCGAACTCAAGACGGTGAAGGAGAGGGAGCTTATTTCATCTTAATAATCATAAATTTATTTCAGAGATCGACTTATCTACGCTTGAGAGGGAGCAGAAATATAAATATTTCTTTTCAGTGGAGTCGTGGGTCGCCTAGCCATCAATACTCTGTTCAATATTGTTGTTCAATTTTATTTCTTAATAATTATTGATCGAATTGAGCAGGTATTTTTTGTTGCACTAATGGGGGCTACACGGTGTTACTCTGATGTATTAATCCCTGAAATGAACAAGCTTGAGGTAGTCAATTTATTTATTAATTTGTGATTGTTCATACACTGGATATTATTTTGATTGTGTTGAATTTTATGTTGATCATTATGGTATATTATATTGTAGAGTATTATTGTATTCTAAAACGTATTATTGTCGCGATTTTGTCTTGCTTTGAAGTTGTGGGAATTAGTCAGCGGTATTAATTCTTCAGAACTACAAGATAATTTGCACTGACCTGATTCTGTTATTCCAATTTGCGCGCACCACTATCATTCACTCACTATTTTTCACTTATTGGATTTCGTCTACACTTCACTTTTTGGGAGAATCATGGCAAACCCCGCCACGGAACTGGATGGGTCTACCACATTGTTTACACCGGCAGATCCTGTCTCACCCGAAGCTCCTCCAAAACCGGCAACCAGCGCGACTTCAGTTGACTTTGAGCGCGGCATTCGAGAGCGTTTGTCATCGACTCAGCTAGAGGAAAGTCAGCCAATACTTAATTCGGTGCAATCATCACCAATCGCCAACGTCGATTGGCGCGAGGTAGATCGTCAAACGTATTCCAATGATGTCACTGCTGCTGAGTTGGAGACCAAACAGCCGCAGGGGCTGCCATATCTACCACCTGGGACGATCAAAACCATACTTGAAGTTTTCAAGACCACTGCTGCTGGAATAGAAAAGAAATTAGAAGAAACCGGCAATAGATTGGACAAGAAAATAGAAGAAACAAGTAATAGTTTGGACAAGAAAATAGAAGAAACCAGTAATAGATTGGACAAGAAAGTGGAAGAAATGACCGCAAACTTTTTGCAACTCAAAAGTAACGTTGAGGATTTACATCGAAAAATGGATGAAAAACAAATTGAAGCTAAGAATTATACAAATGAACAAATACAAACGGTGAGAAGTGAATTTGGTGAAAGAATTCTAAACCAACACCGGGAAAATACTGAAGCAAATGGTGAATTGGAGAGCAAGATTACCCAGGCCAATGCTAAGCTAGCTCAGAATGATGTGAGGTTAGGTGAATTGGAGGCTCAGCAAACAAATCACACGGCCCAAATAAACCAGCTGAGAGCAGATGTCACACAGAATTCAGCTGAAACTTTAAATCCCGAAGTAATTAAGGGATTGAAAACTCAGCTAGATCAAACTAAAGCCGAGTGTCTACAAATAAAGAATAGTTTGGCTAACGTTTCTGGTGGTAATAATCATAATACTGGACAAATCTTGTCATCTTTACCAATATTTGATGATACTGAGTGCACCATTCAACCACGGGCATTCATTCAGCATTTGCAGGCTATTGATTCCGTTACTACTATACCATGGATTACGTGGAGAATGCATCTTTTACTATGTCTACAGAAAGAACCACTGATACACTTCAGAAGTCGCATTACTGAATTCAACTCGTTAAAGGATTTTATTGATAACTTCTTAGCTACTTTTTGGTCTCCTGCAAGACAGAGAAATTTATTGTCTCACATCATTACATGCAGATATGACAAGCAGAATACGGGGCTATCCATGAGTGCCTTTTCAGCCCACATTCGCTATTTGAACAATCTGATGGATAATCCAATCGAGAATGGAAATTTGATCGAAATATTAATTGGGAAGTTACCTTATTCCATTCAGACGGCATTAAGCTCGCAAAGTTTTGAATCCTATGACAAGTTTGAGGCTTGTTTGAGTCGAGTACAGAGTGTAGACGATAAATTTGGTTCACAGAATTTCAAAACAAACCATCAGAAGGATGAGAGGTTAGGTGTTGTCGTGAATGAAGTTGAAACTCCTCATCGTAATTATAATCGAGGCAGTCAACCGAGTCGACCTCAAAATAATAGCCGTGGATTTGGAGATAATCATCGGAGAAATTATAATGAGGGAAGTTCATTTATTCCAAATAAATCAGTCGACTCAACTACAACTCCAGAACAAAACATAAACAGAAGCGATGGCGTCACTCAACCGCAGCCATCTGTATCAACAACCAGTTCGTCGCCCAACCAACAATCCCAGTCCAACAAAAAGCAGTTCCATTCTAATAATCAGAAGGGAAATAATTCTCAGCGTCGTAATAACAATAATTGACAACCAGTTTCGACTGTCTCTGGCATCAATCATCATAAAAACGAGACAGTCAGAAAAAAAGTTATTCCGATCGTAGGAGTAACCGACCGTGAGGTGCTGCAGTCTGGCGGAAAAAGTTCACACTGCTCCCAACCACGTGACAGCGGTAAATCCAGTCATGAAGAAGAGAAAAATCTGCCTGCTCCTATTGCGTCAGCTAGTAGTGACAGTTTGCGGGTTCTGCCCCACGAGGCTACTAGTAGTGATGGTTTGCGGGTTCTGCCTCCCGAAGCTGATAAAGCCGGCTCCACATTGTTCCAGCTGCTCCACATCGGTCCAGCTGCTCCACATCGCACCAGCTGCTCCATGATGCTCCGGCTCCACATTGTTCCAGCTGCTCCACATCGGTCCAGCTGCTCCACATCGCACCAGCTGCTCCACGATGCTCCGGCTCCACATCGGTCCAGCTGCTTCACATCGCACCAGCTGCTCCACATCGCATCGTTGGATCTTCACATTATCATCACAGCACCCACAACTCAAAGCAAGTTGTTTATTTATTGTATTATATTGTTTATTATTGTAATATAAAGATTTGCTCACTGGCAAGTTAAGCCTACCCGCAATTACAACTGAATTTGAAATTAATTCTAAAATATAAAGTAAAGTTATTTTGAATTATCCAGACAAAAAAAAAAAAAAAAATTATATAAAATAATTTGGAAAAATTAGCTTATTAACTTACTCTAAAAAAAAAAAAAAATTGAAGATAAAATAGAAAAATAGTCTGCTGTGATATTTATTAATAATTTTAGGTGTAGGATATTTTTGTGATTGAAAATCAACCATTAAATGGTCTTCATTATTATTAGTATTGTTTGTTTGAAATATTATTGTTGTTATCATTTGTGCTGTTGCATTATACATGCACTATTAACTATTAATTATCATTTGGTGATAAAATTATCTTGAATATTATATTTGTAGCATGAAAGCTCACTATAGATTAGAATTCTTAATTTATATGTTATTATTGTTATTAACTTAATGAAATTATTGTAATCACATAAATGTGATTAGTATTTTGAAAAAAAAAATATGATGCATCAGAAATCTAAAACATGCATTCAGCAACTAATTTATAGGAAAATTTGAATATTATGTTACTTATTGTATTTTTGTATAGAAATGTTGAGAAATGAAGGGAATTTTGGAATCAAGCTTTAAAAATAAACAGGGTAGAAATTTTGATTGAACAAGTGGAGACTAGTTAAATGTATTGAATCACAGAGAGATATTATCAATCTTTGTAAGCTGGCATACTTGATGAAACTTGGTATAGTTATATTTTAACAGACCTGCAATATTGGATTAAAATTGTTATTAATGTTAAATTGTAAATTTTTGATAAAAATTGTTAATTGTTGGCATGGCCCTTTGATATTGTTATTTTGGCATCTTCTATGCACTCTATGCAGGTCTATTTCACTCATGCACCTCTGCTCTTTATTCTGTGAGGAGTGATGGGGGGCTTGTGCACCCATCCTCTCACCGTAGGGATTTTTTGGATTCTGTGCATGTGGTATTATCCCACCTCTGTACTTCCTTTGTAAGTCTGACTGGGCAAAAATCCCGGGACCTTAGTTTGTGGTTTCTGGCACCACTGCTGCGGCACAAAGCCATGCATATTTGTTGTAACATCATGCTTTTTTGTGCAGATTGTTGTTTGGCTGTGAATTTTTTGTGATAGACCCTAAGTCGTAGTTTTAAGTTAGCATATGTCATTGTACCCTTCTTGATTGAAATTAGAAAGCCTTTAATGGCCTAAAACCTTTCTAATTTGGGGGCTTTATGTCAGGATACAAAGCCTATGCCAGCATATTTTCTAAAATTAATGTATAATTGAGGCATAAATCAAATGTACTCACGTCAAATTATGTAAAACTCATTTAATTATAGTTTTATTAAATTCTTACAGTATTATTTCGTATAATTTACCAATTTATTGTCAGAGTCATTCGTCAACTGCCTACCAATGTTTACTACCTTATTTTCAATAATTAGGTTAGAGTGAATTGCGCCAAAATTGATGACAAGCCTTATCTGTCAGCTGTTGATACTGCCGGCTACTGTGCTACTGTGATATCTCTATATTGTCTGTTTTCATTTTAAAACTAACTCAAGCTTGTTCATTTCTGCAACCCCTGTTTATTTTCTGTTTATCTGCTTTAATTTTATAGTCTTCCCGTTTAACGTAATTTTTTGTCATTTTCTGTGTTTTTCGAACCTCTGTGTCTAATTTAAATATTAAAACCGCATGGAAAAATTCCCATTGGTGGGCTTTTTCTTATTAGGCACAGGATTGGTTCTTGCCCAAATCACGTGGTTCTTCTTCTCAGAAGAAGACCAGGTGATTTCCTCTTTTTTGGGAAGAAGAGACACTTGCCTTCTGAGAATCGAATTATCAGGACCCGTTTAATTTGTCCTATTAAAATTAATGTTTAAATGGTTTCTCTTCTTGTTAAATATAATATATCCAGTGTGTTAAATGTGTAGCTCCTCTGTAGTCTTGTGCTCTTAAATTAAATTGGAAGGCAAGTTCAATTTGTATAAGCTTATTCCTGAGGAAGAATTGTGAAACTAAATCCTGGGTGTCGCCATTCCACGCCAGATCTTCAAGTGAAATAAAATTATTAAGTGAATTGGGGCCCCACGATCGAGTTGGTGAGCGAAAAATACTTATTCTATCCAACCAGTGAATTGAGAAAGCTACAATTTTCTATCAATTAATTATTGTGAAAGAGTGCAGGACTATATCCTCCTACAATACCGTGTAACCCCTATTAAAATCCTAATTGCACTATATTACCAAGAACATTCATATTATTATCTCATATCAAGAACATTTATTACCAAATTTTGAAAACTCTATTATTCCAATTTGTCAATTATTTAATTAATTATTATTATTTGATTCTTAACGATTATAATTCATCAATAAATTTGCATAATTGTTAACCAGTTTCAGTAATTTCTCTAATTAGATCCTGCTCAGTTCGGTCTATAATTACCATATTGGTTTTCCTCTGTAGGAATTATTTCAGGTATTGGAATATCAATATTGAATTTACTTGTTATTCATAAGAAATAAATTACATTCGCTGTGCTCGGGTTTGAATTGCCTGGAGATATTGGTAGGCTATCACACCTGATTCTCAGGCGGTTTATATCAGAGTACGGCGGAAATATTATTTCTTGTGGAATTGTAGGATATTCTGGACGGGTGTAGGCAGCTCTGCCGGCTGATTTTTTTATCCGAATTACAGGTGTTAAGCGTCCAGAGGCTCTTGCGAATCCACAGTATGTAACGCAATTACAGCTAAACTCATTAATAGAATTCAATAAGATTTGGCAGGAATATTCCTTTTTCAACTGGGCGTCGATGTATACACAAGGATTTTTGAAATTTTGCATTTTAAGGATAATATGAAAAGAAAAGGAATTCCTCCATTCTCTGATATAACTATATAGTATCATCTACTCTGAAGATAGGAATCAGACTATAGAAATTATTCATAATCAATCAGCTGACAAGTCGATTACACAGATGTTCTGGAGATGCGTGTCTATTTCTACTAGTATTTCTGTGAACAGTAGTCCTCGCGCAGTTAAAAACCACAGCCTCCTCTAATACTGTCCAACAGAGTGAATTATGTCATGTCCTGACGTGTCGGCGTAAAGTTATGTATAACTTATAACTTTACAAAAAATAAAAAGTTATATATAACTTTACAATTAAAAAGGAAAACAAAAGAAAATAATATCGCGCTTCATTAAATAATATTCACGATGATTCAGTACAACTAATAATATTAGAAGAGAACAATATTTGAGTTAGATTCAGGAAAGTTAGTGAAGGGGTATGAAAAATATGTACCTATATACAAAGAAAGAAGAAACAATTGGAAAAATAAAGAGTTAGTAGAGCTCAAAAATATGCTACTTCGAGTTATCAATTGCATGCCTCATCGCTTGCAAAAATAATAGTCCACACGAAACCTGATTTTTTACCAAGTTACATTGAGATATAGATTGCATGCGTCATTGCATGCAATTTATAATCCACTCGACAGCTGATTTATGATGAATAATTCTAAAGTCTGATTTTACAGTAATATTGGCGTTCGAAGGAAACTCCTTTTTCTTTTGTATTATCCTCAAAATGAGAAATTAAAAAAAAACCATATGTATACGTCGACGTGAAATAATTTAAAAAGGAACATACCCGTCAAATTTCATGAAAAAATATTTCTGCGTTTCGCCGTAAATGCGGAATAGAAAATATGAATATACTAGTAGTTCTGTGAACAGTAGACCTCACGCAGTAATCTCATCCACAAGTACCTGATTGAAACTATAGACCTTATGGAAATATAGCAATAGACTGGCTACTCCACACATCTGTGTAATCACTTGTCAGCTGATTTATGATGAATAATTCTATAGTCTGATTTTTACTCTAATATTGGCGTATGAAGGAAGCTCATTTTTTGTTTCATATTATCCTTGAAATGCAAAATTTCCAAAAACCTTGTATATACGTCGACGCGCAATTAAAAAAGGTGCATAACTGTCAAATTTCATGGAAATCTATAACCGTGTTTCGCCGTAAATGTGCAACATATAAACAATTAAACATTTAAACATTTAAACACTTAAACATTTAAACATTTAAACATTTTAACATTTAAACATTTAAACATTTAAACATTTAAACATTTAAACATTTAAACATTTAAACATTTAAAACATTTAACATTTAAACATTAACATTTAAACATTTAAACATTTAAACATTTAAACATTTAAACATTTAAACATTTAAACATTTAACATTTAAACATTTAAACATTTAACATTTAAACATTTAAACATTTAAACATTTAAACATTAAACATTTAAACATTAACATTTAAACATTAAACATTAAACATTTAAACATTAAACATTAAACATTTAAACATTTAAACATTTAAACATTTAAACATTTAAACATTTAAACATTTAAACATTTAAACATTTAAAACATTTAAACATTTAAACATTTAAACATTTAAACATTTAAACATTTAAACATTTAACATTTAAACATTTAAACATTTAAACATTTAAACATTTAAACATTTAAACATTTAACATTTAAACATTAAACATTTAAACATTTAAACATTTAAACATTTAAACATTTAACATTTAAACATTTAAACATTTAAACATTTAAAATTTAAACATTTAAACATTAAACATTAAACATTTAACATTTAAACATTTAAACATTTAAACATTTAAACATTTAAACATTTAAAATTTAAACATTTAAACATTTAAACATTTAACATTTAAACATTTAAACATTTAACATTTAAACATTTAAACATTTAAACATTTAAACATTTAAACATTTAAACATTTAAACATTTAAACATTTGAATGATTAAATAATTAAACATTAAAATATTAAAAAATTTAAACTTTTAAACATTAAGAGAAATGCCAAACCGTCGACTTGAATCTTAAACCTCACTTCGCTCGGTCAATAAACATAAAGAGAAATGTCAAACCGTCGACTTGAATATTAGACCTCACTCCGCTCGGTCAATAAGGTCTATAGTTTCAATCAAAGACCTTGAAGAGTTATGCATCTTCAATGTCTTTGGTTTTTTTTTGTTTTGCAGTCATGGTATAATTATGCGTGCCCATCAGTATCAATATTCTCACATTTGAAAAAAACTAATTTGATAGGTGATTAAAAATAATCAAATGAATTGAATAATGCTGAAGTAATTATATTCTTGATTGTAAAAAATTAATTTTCATCAGATGGAAAGATTATCATGGAACTGGATGAATTATATCATATGGATTACAAATTAAAACGTGAACTGAGTTTGCTAACATTTCAAACAGGTGACATCAGTTTCTCGCGGATGAGAAAACTGTGTGAGGTCTACTGTTCACAGATCTTCTAGCATAGAAGAAGACTCCAAACATATCAAAATGTTTTATCATTGCACAGCTGTTAAGTGGCATCGATCTTCACCGCCACTTACTTGTTCTGTTTGCATCTTTACATTCATGGATTTAGTGAGGTCTATGCTTTGGACCACTGAATTAGTAGAAATCCATTGATCACTTTCTAATCATTTGCTTCTTTTTCAGAATGTAGGTACTAGCTTTTTGGATGAAATAAACAAAAGAGACATTATATTCGAACTCGATGTGCTGAACAGGATGAACTTCCCCCACCTCTTGAGATACTACGGGGCATACCCAAGGTACTAGACGCACAAAGTTAAACTCACACGGAGCTTTTTTTTCAGGCGTTATCAGACCAGTTGGTAGGGCAGGAAGCTCTCCTATCAGCTGATTCCCAAACGCCACTAGTCTGAAAACCTCTGAAAGAACGCTTCGTGTGGATTGGACCAGGACCTCCCATATACCGGACCTGCGCCTACAAAAAGAATGGCAGTGGGTGATGGACGGCATTGATATCTTAAACGGGCACTAAATAAACTGAGATTTCGATTAACTGAGAAGCTCTCCAATTAGTGATTTTTCTCTCAGTAGGAATTCCTATAAGACCACCACATACGGCGACCATTTTTTTCTAGGCTCAGGTCCGGCACTATATAGGAGGTCCTGATTGGACCTTATTGATAACACTTAATTTAGATCTACTCAACCATAAAAGTCACCTTCCTCATCTATTTATATTTTTTCATTTTTTCTGTTTATATCCATTTATTTTTAATGATCCATTAATCACACTTTATTATTCATGTGCTAATTATTTTTCATAAATTTATTTATTCATAAATTCTATTGCAGATTATTATATATAATTTATTATGTTATTTGGAACATACAAATTCAAAAGAATGGTTTGTATGAATATTTTTGGACAGGAATTTTTTTGGAAATCTAGAAGACATAACCTCATTTGGACTTTTAATGTTACCTGAATTTGGGAGAGAAATAGTACAAGGCATTCTTAAGCTGGGTTTACACCAAAATTATTAACAAAATGTTAATAACTCAATCCTTACAGATTATATAAGATTGAACGGAACTTGACAAACACATATGTTCATCATGTGTATGATAAGTTATTCAATCTAATAGGATCTATAAGTATTAAGTTATTAACATTTTGTTAATAACTTTGGTGTGGATCCAGCTTTAATATTTCTCTCCCGATCTGTGCTCCATTGTAAAAAAGAATAAATAAAGATGATCATGATAAGTATTGGAGCCATGCTTTCATTTTCATTATTATATTATTTGAGCCCGGCTACTCAAAAGCCTTTCAATATAGCATTGAAATTCAACAGACTTGTCTTCAGTCTGGCTTTGAACTAATAAATAATTGAAGAGTGATAAGTGTTTTTTTGCGATTTTTCACTCTACAAAAGGTGTTTCAATTTTCATATGCATCATGCAGAAAAAAATTATTTTCAGAATAGAATTATTCTTTTATAATATAATTATACAGTAAATAATGATATTATATAATACATTTTTGTTGAATAGAATTTCATAGAGAAAATATCGCAAATCCTATAATACTGTATTTAGCGGGCAGTATCTGTATTATATTTATTCGGGTATATGGGTATGTATTTATGTCCAACGGATCTCGAAAACGGCTCTAACGATTTTGATGAAATTTGCAATACAGGAGGTTCTTGATATAAAATTCGATTGCACATGGTCTCATTCCTTGGAAAACTCGCTGAAGGACATGGGAAAGATAATAATTATCCATCCTTGAAAAAACAGATGATAATTTCGTCGTCTGTCGATAACGGAAGATGCGAGTGCCTGTGTGGGAGTGAGACAGAATTATGTTCAGCTGTTGAACTATTGCAATCAATCAGCGGATCTCACGAGAAGTACTATCTGGCAATTAGATAAACCGACTTGAGCAACATTTTCTGATTTGTTGACATCACCAACGATATTTGTTTTATTCAAGATCCATTATTTTTTATTCAAATTAGAGAACCTATATCAACATTTTCAAAGTTGATCATTACCTTACAGGTTCTGTAAGTGATTAAGTGATTAGTGAGTGCTATTTTGTTATTCAATTTGGTTTGTAAAAAATCTAAATCAAATGTTTGTACTGAGAACTGGAAATCAAAAGTGTATGGAACATATACTACTTTTTGGACTACCGTATTTATAGTGTATACATAAAAATTCGGGGAAGAATCAGTTTTGAGCTGTGCCTGTTGGTCCTTCCCCAATAAATTGGAAGGATTATGTCCTGTGTATCAATTGATAAATAGATAAAAACTATATTTTTATGCTTCTATGCTTTTGTACTCCGGAGCGAAGCTCCGATATTGCTATTTTATGCTATCTTTTATCATATTACTAGCAGGTAGCCCGTGCTCCGCAAGGGTCTATTCCAAAACTTGACAAACTGAAGTCTTGAAGAATTGAAAATAGGTCTATAACCAACCTCGGTCAATCAAGAATCTGTATATGCAAAATTGCAAGTTAATCAGTTCAGTAGTTCAGACGTGATGATGCGTCAAACATAATTTTTCTATCCCGTACGTGTATAAGCCAGTTCTTTCCTCTATTATAGTAATATCAAGGGACCGAGCTTAGCTCTGGAGTGAAAAAGCATAAGAAATGTATTACAGAAGAAGAAATGATAATTATTCTTAGTTCATACAGAAATGTTGTATCTAATCACAGTGGATTGAGATCAATTCCCAGAGAAATGCAAAAATTTCTCTCGCGAAGGCCCGGTTGTACAAAAGCCGGTTAAATTTTAATCTTGATTATTTTCACGTGAACCAAATCAGAGGAGACCATTTCAAAAAGATGGCTCCTCTGATTGGTTCTACTGAAATTAATCAGGATTAAAATGTAACCGGCTTTTGTGCAACCGGCACCAAGTGCCTGATCAAATGATCACAAAAGTTCAACAGCTGAGTCATAATTTTGTCTCAGTCCCACACACAGGCACTCGCTCACTCACTTCCATCACCAACAGAAATTATCAGCTGTTTTCCAAGGATACATCATTATTATAATTATCCTTTTAATGTCAGCGAGTTTTCCCAGGGATGAGACCTGGTGCAATCAAATTTTATTATAAGCCAACTATGTTCTGAATTTCATGAGAATCGTTAGAGCCGTTTTTGAGATCCGGTGACATACAAACATTTAAACATATAAACAGAAATTGCTCGTTTAATAGTATAGGATGGATAAAACTGATCTCATCGTTAAAAACTGTGAATTGTTTTGGAAAATAGATGGATATTGTTCGAGAGTGCTGAGTCATATTGCTCTTGTATGATTCGCCATATAAAGTCAGTAGAAATGATAGAACAACACGGTTACCGAATCTCTTGTTTCAACGCCTTCTCTGTGTGATATTATGTGATTCAAATCATTCAGTATTTCGGATGAAATATTCATTAATGATTCTTGTGAGAAATGAACAATATTTGTCAATAAAATATATTCTCTCATATATTTAACGATAATTTTTCATAATAATTGGATTCAATATTTTGGTAAAATATATTCTCTCATATATTTAACGATAATTTTTCATAATTTGATTCAATATTTTCGATTAATCAATAACAAATTATTATCTCAAATGAAATTAGATATTTTGTTGATTATATATCTCTACATTGTTAAAAAATGATCTGGTGGAGCTGGAAAAGGAGAGCGCTATTTGCTTTATAGGATGATGGACAAGGATAGCTACAACAATGTTAATCAAATACAGCCATCATAGCTGAATAAATAAATTAATTAATAACGTGGACCTCACTCTATACGGACTACACCTTTCGTATTTATTATCACTCTCAATCGATTCTGATTATGATTCTTTTCTAGATTTGATAATTCATGAGCTGTGTTGTTTTTTCTAGCTTGAGCGGCATAAGTATATGCAACGAGTATATGAATGGAGGAAGTTTGGACGGGATAATGAATAGAACTGGTCCGATCCCGGAGTATGTACTCAGGGTTATTGCATTGGCTGTAAGTTAATTCATCTATTCATTTATTCATCCAAATTTATAAATATGTTGGACCCAATTGGACAAAACTTATGAATAAGTGATATACACCTAACCTATTTTTGGACAATTTCTATCCAACTTTAGGAAAGGAACAGTTTTGGGCTTTAAGCATTTTGGTCCTTTCCAAATCATTCATAATGAGTTAACAATGATATCAAACAATGTATAAATAAATGAATAATCAAATAATCAAAATACAGTACTTTTGTGAAATGTCCACAGGGATGAATAAAACATCTGTTTGTTTTTGGTATCAAACGAATAGGAAATTAAATTGAACAAGAATCAACATCTCCCTGGAGAAATTAAAGTTGAAAAACGAGTACACATCTGATGGTTGAAGCTGGTATGAATAGGAAGAAGTTGAATATGAACGTATAAACTAGTAACCCCCTCCCCCTGGCTTGGAGAGCTAACTCAAGAACTGTTGTATTGTAATCCTTGAAACTCGCAACTTTTAATTATACAGAGTTGGTGAAAATTATAGAAACAGCTAAATATTTCTTCTACAAGAATTATATTGACTGTGGGTTTCATTGACGTTCCTATTTGAAATGAAAAATTACTCTGTAGCCTCAAAATCTTTGTCCCTCATATGAGTCCAATTATTCATGATACAATATTTCGATACAGAGTTCCAAGAGAAAATGAATGGCGAAAACCGCACATTGATATCCAACCCATATCAGTCTGTAGATGAAGTGAAGTTTTGAATTATGTATTAGTGTTATAGGCTAGTGTATAGTGTCAAATTATGTATTATAAATTGAATATTATAAATTGAATTATCAGTTGTAGAAGTTTTAAATTATGTTGTATATTAACCAGCTGGAATCATGTGTCAGCGCAAGAAGCTGTTATAGCTTTCCTTAGACCAGTTATAGAATAGACAAGCCCCATACTGAAAGTCGATGAAGTCAACTTGTACTGCCATATCGCCCCATCGTGACGTCAACATCGTATAGAAAACTTTTCTGTAGAGTTTGTTCACATTGTTTTCCATAGCAGATTGTGTCTATTTCAGATGGAACTAAATCATTAAAGAACTAAAATTATATAATCAAGAACTTATAATTATATATAATGCTGACGTCACGATGGGCGATATGGCAGTAGATGTTGGCTTCATCGACTTTCAGTATGAATATACAATGGGGCATGTCTATTCTATAACTGGTCTAAGTAGCTTTCAATAATAGCCTCAGATGATGTTATGAACGAATGAGTAGAAAAACTGTTCTACATAATTTGCATGACTTCAGCATGTTCACTTCAGCTGACTAAATAATAAATCAAAACAATTTTTTCTCGTGCACTTTCAATGTTACCGTATTTGCTTTATCCTGGAAAAGGACGAAGGAGTGAGTCAATTTTGTTGTTCAAAGTAAAGGTTCGAAGAATAGCCTACGTCTTTAAAATTTGAAGCTGATTGATCATTTTTTTCTGTAGTTATTGTAGAACATTCAAACAGACGGGGAACGACTCTGGCCTTCAGTAAGTCATTAGTGAGAACTCGCTAACGCTCGTTCAATTAAAGCTGCAAATGACAAAAAACTCTACGGTTTACCAATACGGTTTATTATCTGGGGAAAATGGATACAATGAATACCTAGAAACAGTTAGAGGGCACACTGGAGTCTTATTTGTATAGCTGAAACTAATTATCATCAGTTGCTAGTCACTAGATTATTTTTTTACAATAGACTCAATGGATGAATAGATAAATCAGTGTTTTATTATTTATTGTTGCTAGGTACTGCGGGCTCTGGAGTACCTACACGGCAAGCACGTACTCATCAATCAGTTCATCAAGCCAAGTAACATTCTGGTCAGCAGTAGCGGCCAGATCAAGATATGCGACTTTGGCGTACCGGCAAGGCTTCGACGAGCCATGCAGCTGGATGTCCTCAACAACGCATTCACCGAGTATAGCTCCTTTCTAGCACCTGAACATATCCAGGTAAAAACACGAGAACCGAAATATCTCATCCCCGAAGTCCACAAGCTGACGTACAGCCAAACTGTAAAGTATGAACACGACCTGAAAGATGAAGAAACCTAAAGGGCCCTACACACCTACGGATATGGCCTATCTTGGCTCGCCTCGGGCGAAATCCGTGAGTGTGTAAGGCTCTTTAAGGGCCGGTTTCCGAGCTCGGGATTCAGCTAAGTTCTGGACTTTAAACAGCAGGAGTAAAAAAATTGGTTTTCCGAAACAGGGCGTAGTAGTAGTTTTTATCACGGTATTCAGATTTCTTCTTCTATATACTGTGGTTTTTATGATAATCTTTATTTTCTCATTTCCAAAAATTGAAAAATTCCCTTTGCCGAATGAAACATTAGAAGGAGACAACTCTTACTTTTGTATCATCATTGAAATGCAAAATTCCTAGAAACCTCATATATACGTCACTGCACCTTGTTAGTGCTGCAACTGAAACTGCGGTACAAAAAAAAACAAACAGACAAAAGCCGATTGAGTCGAAATTCAGCTTAGCAGAGTTAAACTTAGAAGTAAGCTGAGTTAGGCTGACTCAGGCCTAAGTTTCGAGTCGAAACTCAGCTTAGCAGAGTTAAACTTAGAAGTAAGCTGAGTTAGGCTGACACAGGCCTAAGTTTCAAGTCGAAACTCAGCTTAGCAGAGTAAAACTTAGAAGTAAGCTGAGTTAGGCTGACACAGGCCTAAGTTTCAAGTCGAAACTCAGCTTAGCAGAGTTAAACTTAGAAGTAAGCTGAGTTAGGCTGACTCAGGCCTAAGTTTCAAGTCGAAACTCAGCTTAGAAGAGTTAAACTTAGAAGTAAGCTGAGTTAGGCTGACACAGGCCTAAGTTTCAAGTCGAAACTCAGCTTAGCAGAGTTAAACTTAGAAGTAAGCTGAGTTAGGCTGACTCAGGCCTAAGTTTCAAGTCAAAACTCAGCTTAGCAGAGTTAAACTTAGAAGTAAGCTGAGTTAGGCTGACACAGGCCTAAGTTTCAAGTCGAAACTCAGCTTAGCAGAGTTAAACTTAGAAGTAAGCTGAGTTAGGCCGACACAGGCCTAAGTTTCAAGTCGAAACTCAGCTTAGCAGAGTTAAACTTAGAAGTAAGCTGAGTTAGGCTGACTCAGGCTTAAGTTTCGAGTCGAAACTCAGCTTAGCAGAGTTAAACTCAGAAGTAAGCTGAGTTAGGCTGACTCAGGCATAAGTTTCGAGTCGAAACTCAGCTTAGCAGAGTTAAACTTAGAAGTAAGCTGAGTTAGGCTGACTCAGGCTTAAGTTTCGAGTTGAAACTCAGCTTAGCAGAGTTAAACTTAGAAGTAAGCTGAGTTAGGCTGACTCAGGCTTAAGTTTCGAGTCGAAACTCAGCTTAGCAGAGTTAAACTCAGAAGTAAGCTGAGTTAGGCTGACTCAGGCCTAATTTTCGAGTCGAAACTCAGCTTAGCAGAGTTAAACTTAGAAGTAAGCTGAGTTAGGCTGACTCAGGCCTAAGTTTCGAGTCGAAACTCAGCTTAGCAGAGTTAAACTTAGAAGTAAGCTGAGTTAGGCTGACTCAGGCCTAAGTTTCGAGTCGAAACTCAGCTTAGCTGAGTTAAACTTAGAAGTAAGCTGAGTTAGGCTGACTCAGGCCTAAGTTTTGAGTCGAAACTCAGCTTAGCAGGTTTAAACTTAGAAGTAAGCTGAGTTAGTCTGACTCAGGCTTAAGTTTCGAGTCGAAACTCAGCTTAGCAGAGTTAAACTCAGAAGTGAGCTGAGTTAGGCTGACTCAGGCATAAGTTTTGAGTCGAAACTCAGCTTAGCAGAGTTAAACTTAGAAGTAAGCTGAGTTAGGCTGACTCAGGCTTAAGTTTCGAGTCGAAACTCAGCTTAGCAGAGTCAAACTTAGAAGTAAGCTGAGTTAGGCTGACTCAGGCCTAAGTTTCGAGTCGAAACTCAGCTTAGCAGAGTTAAACTTAGAAGTAAGCTGAGTTAGGCTGACTCAGGCTTAAGTTTCGAGTCGAAACTCAGCTTAGCAGAGTTAAACTCAGAAGTAAGCTGAGTTAGGCTGACTCAGGCCTAAGTTTCGAGTCGAAACTCAGCTTAGCAGAGTTAAACTTAGAAGTAAGCTGAGTTAGGCTGACTCAGGCCTAAGTTTCGAGTTGAAACTCAGCTTAGCAGAGTTAAATTTAGAAGTAAGCTGACTTAGGCTGACTCAGGCCTGAGTCAGACCTCAGCTTAGTTTCCCTCGATTACTGCAACAACAATGATTCATGCTGGAATTTTGATATGAATTTCACGGATGTATTGAATGTTTCAGGGAGCGTCATACTCGGTGAAGGCTGAGATCTGGTCGTTGGGACTGTCATTGGTGGAGTTGGCAACTGGGGTCTACCCTTACTCCCGGTCAACTGCTTTGGACGCCATCCTCATGCCAAGAGTGCGGCTGCATGCTCCGGCTAACTATCCACAACCAGGTATCAATCATAATATAGTTTGCGTTAACATTTGCGTTAGGGCGCAAATGGCATTCCGTGGTCATTTTTGGGTAACAGCCATGGAAGATGTCTCAATTCCTCTGTTAGGTCTAGCATAATGAGGATCGTAATGGTTATAAGTCGAAATCACAGACAAACACCTCGAAAACAAGATGGCCGCCAAAATGTTTATGGTTTTGCTATATCGCTTGTATTTTAATAATTGTTCAAGATATTCAACCGTTTTTTGAATCAAAATAATTTAAGTAATCTTCCTCTACAATTTTTTTTCCATAGAAGATTCCGCTGAAACGCATATTTTATTATTTATAACCTTCAAAAGCCCAAAATAAGGTTTTTTCAAATGTGTTTCCATTATAACTGGAAATTTATAATTTATTATTGTGCAAGGGATACAGAGAAAGTACAAATCTATGGAATCTGATTCGTTTCTACAGCTTTAAAACGATATTTATATTCATGTGCTGTACGTCAACAAATGTGTTCTCCATCGCCCTCCAAAGATAAACCTGCATGATTTCTAGTGCATCTTTCCATAAGCATGAGGTAACAAGCTAGAACTATGAAATCGATTTCTCATGACTACTCCAAGATAGAGACTTGCAATGGCCTCGTTACAACAAGCCGAATGAGAATATTGATGATGGAAAAAACGAAAATAATCGAAATCATAAAAAATTCAAGATGGCGGTCATTAGTGACAGAAATTTCCATATCGCTCGCTAAGTTATTGTCAGAGATATCGAATTCATTTTACTACCAAAGTGTTTAGAATTAACCAACCTATGATATTCGATAGAATCGTCTCAGTTCGACCACTCTTTTCATGATTTATTCAACTTTAAGAACTTGAAACATACATTTTTCGGGGACAATATTTCATTTTCCGACCTGTATATGTTTTCGCAGTAGCCATACTCTAGTATTATTGCCACAGTGTTGTAGAATACTTCAAAAGTTTCAAAATGACATATGAAGGCTGCAAGTCCATATTTTACGGCTGAAGCGTCATCGGAGAAAGAGTGAAAAGTACTGTTTGCAGAGGAAAACACGCTTTTTCACCATAATATGCCAAACCTAAACAATAATTAGAAAACCGTGTCACCAATGACTACATGAAGGTACAGACTTGGAAATGGTATTAATCTCTTAGTCATGATGTGTAGAAAGAGAATGACTATGATGGTTATCTCAAAAATATTCGTCATCATAGAAAATCCAAGATGGCGCCATCATTGACAGGTTTGGCATATTATGGTATTTATTAAAATGATTAAAAATAAAATTTAGCGTGTTTTCCGCTGCAAACAGTACTTTTCTATCTTATTCCGATGACGCCCCAGCCTTACAACATGGACGTACATCCAGAGGTTTCAATTGAAATGAAAAATTACTCTGTCACTTCAACAATTCTGTCCCTCATATCAATCCAATTTTCGCCATTTTTTAAATGAGAAGTTGGTCATGTGATTTATGATTACAATACAGTGTTTAAAGAGAAAATGAATGGCGAAAACCGCACATTGATATCTCAACCCTTAAGGTATCAGTTTGTTGATGTGAAAGTTGTAAATTATGATGTTTATTAATCAGCTGATATCATGTGTAAGTGCATGAAGGACTGTCTGTGTCTTCCAAAAAACCTCAGCTGATGTTATGAATGAATAAATGAATGAATGGAAAAACAGTTGTAATTGCATGCAATTAATTCTTCAGCAGACTAAATCACAGCAATTGTTTTTCTTATGTACTCTCAATGTTATTTTTATATCCTGAAAAAGGACGACGGAGTGAGTCAATTTTGTTGTCCAACGAACTTAACCTGTAAAAAGGTTCGAAGAGTACGTGTTCAAAATTTGAAGATGATTGATCAATTCTGTTCAAGTTATTGTAGAACATACAAACAGACGGACACCGACTTTGGCCTTCAGTAAGTCAAAAGTGAGAGCTCGCTAATGCTCGTTCAACTACGAGGGTGATTTTTTCAACCTCCGATTGGTCATAGATAAAAGACAAATGTATATGACGGAATAATTTTTTCACTAAAATTTACTCACACTTATGATTATTCTTCAACACAATCACCGTGAAGTTTGAGGTATCAATGAAGGTCCAAAAAAGCAGTTTCGATCCGAAAATTAAATAAAAGCTGAATCTCTCACCATAGATAGAACCCTCCCAGAGAGCCACTCTTCCAAAAGTCCCAATAAGAAATCCCCCTGGAGCTTTCCCCCCCAGCCACCTAAAACATGAGAAATGCAGGTAATCACGGAAAATCAATTATCTCTGTAACCATTGATCGGAAAACGTTCTATTATATGTCATTCGATTCGTTACAATATGGACTACAATATCAGTTTCATTCATTTTTCAAATAAAACCAACAGTTTTCTGGATAAAATAATATTTAAAAATTTAGGAGCTCTGTAATTCTGTTTTTAGCTTTCTTCGATTAACTTCGAAGCAAGTAAGTTTAAAGCAAATGAGCTAAATAATAATCTATGTAGCCACTTCCATTGCGAATCCATTGATGTATATTGACGATAAGCCATCCGGTCCCGACTACCTAAAAAGTAGTCGTTATCTCTCATCATCATCCCTCTCACTCATTACCCACGCACACGCCTAAGAGCTTATGAGGGCATCACCCTCAGTATTATTATTATTATTAAAATTGGTGATTGTTGTAGGGACGCCATCAGATGAATACGACATGACCTTGGCAGACATGTTTGCAAGGGAAGAAAATGAAGCAAGAGCCTTGCCAGCAGCATCCGGCTCATCTGTCCAAGGTATTTTTTTTATTTATTAAATTATATATTTATCCATTCAACTATTCATCTATTTTCCTATTTATCTAATTATTCATTTATCTATTTATATATTTATCTATTTACCTATTGTCATGATATTCTCCTTTTAAGGAACTAAAATTGGCAAATGAATTATGGAAAATAAAAATATTTTCTATGATGTGAAGTTTGTGTAGACCTAGCAAACGTACTACTGCTATTATCTCACCTTATATTTATAATGTTCCACTATGCATCTAATATTAAATGTCATTCATTTGTAATAATGAATTTATTGTGAACTTAATTCTTTGTCAAATTATTGTTATGAATATGAATATTATTGGAAAACTAACCTAATTTAGTCATCATGTTCTTAAAATATGTCAAAGGAGCACAGTCACATAAATAATTAATCTGTCAGTAGACTAGAAGTATGAATGCTCTTTATTTTTCATATTTGAATTTATAAAATATCTTGAAAATGTTGAATTAGGAAATATATAAAGACAACATGCAATAAAATAAATAAATTGAAGTTGTGTTTACTCACCGGTATATAGTATAGTAGTTGAATTGTGGTTATAAACAGACAATCACTTGTCAAGCGCTTATCTTTGTATCGTTAGCCTATTATCAAAAATATCGGGGGACCGAGCTTTGCTCTGGAGTGTAAAAGCATAGAAAATTTGTAACGAAAGATTGAATTCACAGTTTATATTTATTTATTCATTTTCTCAGTCGTACAATTATTTTAACAGTTATATGAGGAGGCACAACAGGCTTATGCCCAAAACTGTCCCTTTTCAAATTTATACTAAAAGTGTATTCAACCGAAAAGTGTATTTATACCGAATTTAAACCGAATTCGAAAGGAAACCGCATAGAACCGAATGCCCACTTGACTCTAATAAATTCCAACAGGTTCATATTCGTTTCTAGCGAAGGGCTACATTCACACACATCCGGTTCGGTACGTTTCGTTTTCGGCAAATTCCAATAAGTGTGAAACAGTGATTCAGTTTGAATTCGGTTCAGAATAGCAACCGCATAGCACCGAACGCCCCCTGGACACGAATAGGTTTTATCATATTCGAATTCGTTGTTAGGAAACCGGAAATAAAAACAAAGTGTTTTACACACGCTCGCTTTTTTTGTTCTTATTTTAACCTGATATCGTGATTATCTGTTTGAAAATCTTTCATGTCGAAATTATAAATGGTCAATCTTATTTCTGTTAGTTCACTGGAGCATTTTTTCTCTATGATTAGTTTGCTAAAAAAATATGAAGATAAATTAAAACTCAGGGAGAGTTTTCATTTTTTCTATTTTTACATGAAAATTACTTGATTTCATTAATGGAGGGAAGAGATGGACGTTATGTACCATGTGTCAAAATTGAGACAAATTTTCAATTTAAAAAAACAATCACTCTGAACGTCCAAAATTTATATAATCAAAAATAATCTATTCACAATAGTTCACAGTTTTTAATTAACTTGAAAATTTTGTTGTTCAAGAAATCACATCTTCCTATTTGAACACCAGCTTTTATATTTTCATACCAGCATGAATTGTGAAAATCCAAACAGTGTTTGGAAAGAAAATACCTAATTATAACCGTACGGATAAAAACCCGATATGAAAGCCTCGGCAACGAACCAAAAACGAACCAAACCGAATGAAACCGAATGTGTTTTAAGCCTTAGAACAATAATATAAAAATAATTAAAAATATCAATATCAAAATATAAAATACTATCTGAACACAGTTTAGATAAATGCTCCTCAGAGAGAGAAAATTTACACTTTTCGCACGAGATACACACAGGTATTGTAATGGGTGATTTTGTTGTAGGAACATCCTATAGGCCGGCAAATGTCTACAGAATCCCACAAGCTGACGTGCCAGCAGAGGATGCAGCCTCAGACAGGCCCTCGACCTCTTCATCAGACCCAGGTATGTTGTCATTGAACGAGCGTTAGCGAGCTCTCACTCTTGACCTACTGAAGGCCAAATTCGTTGTCCGTCTGTTTGTATGATCTACAATAAATTTAAAAATCTGGTGTGGCGCACTCACACAACTTTCCTTGCCGTTATGAAAATTGATCATCTGACGCTAGTGTTCACGCGCATCTCAAGTCCGGCCTCCCCGTCTTTCGGAGGAGACGATAAGCTGCCGATCCCGACTACCGAAAAAGTAGTCGTCATCTCTCATCATCATCCCTCTCACTCATTTCCCACGCACACACCTAAGAGCTTATGTGGGCATCACCCTCAGTATTATTATAATTATTATTAAAATTGGTGATTGTTGTAGGGACGCCATCAGATGAATATGACATGACCTTGGCAGACATGTTTGCAAGGGAAGAAGATGGAGCAAGAGCTTTGCCAGCAGCATCCGGCTCATCTGTCCGAGGTATTTTATTTATTTATTAAATTATCTATATATCTATTAATTGATATATATATTTATCTATTGATCTATTGATGTATCTATCTCTTTATATATTGATCTATTTATTTATTTATAAACAATATATGCAATGCCTCAACACTTATCAACCAGCTGTGGCTACAATTATAGTGAGGTCCACGTTATAATGATAGGAGAACAACGATGCCAAGTCTTTGACTTGTCACTGTCTTCTATCTAGATATGTAAAAATAAATGTTGTTTGTGTGTTTGTTTATTCCCTATAAACTTGATATCTACTTGGCATAACGGCATGAAACTTTGGGAATAATGTTGTGTGAATATTTGGGATGGTTTCTGACCAGAAATTTTAAAAGGAATAATAATTATTATACATATTGTGACACTATTATAAAAATTTGGTATTAAACAAAATACTTTTTTCTATTTGAATGAAAAAGACTAAGAAATTGTCAAAAACCACAGATTTATTGATACTTAAAAAGACCGGTTTCGGTTTATAAACTAAGTTTATCAGAGATTGACAATGGTGTAATAACCGAAACCGGTCTTTTTAAGTATCAATAAATCTGTGGTTTTTGACAATTTCTTCGTCTTTTTCATCCAATAATTACCACAATATAAACTTCTCAACTACACAAAAAGTTTATTCTATTTGGTATAGTAGGTCTATAAAGTGGAGAGGTGAGATAATTTTTCCATCATATTATTAAAAATAGACATAGTTTAATTATTATCACTAATCTTTTTGAAATGGTTACCATGGTAACCACAGTCTCGCCAACTTATTTATTAAAGACTGGCTGAAGATGATGCCATCATGAGCTCCAGGCTTGTGCACAGGTAATTATGATAACAGGTGAGTGGACCTACAGCTTTAGGTGGGTAACCATTCACATGGTAACCATTTCAGAAATTTTAAAAGGAATAATAATAATTATTTATCAATCCATTTCACAGACATATGTTTTCAATATGATGATAAAACAGTGATTGAAAAAATATAGGCCTATATCATCATTCAAAGTATTACTAGGAGAAACAGGCTACATTCAGAACCTTTTTTCAACTTTATAACTGTTGGGATATTAAAACTTTGAATGGAAAACCTCCAGTAGAAAACCTTTGAAGCCATTCATCTTTTCAAATGTTGCCAAATTAAATCTATTCATTCCTTCTACGAGTATCCCTTCTCCTAGTATCAAATGAGAGTTCTCTATCTCCAAACCGGCATGCCCTTACAATACATTATCGAGCATTCTGGAAGATCTAGGAGTTCAAAAGTGATTAATTTCTAAAGTTATGTACTTTTTAGAAAAAGAATTACAAAGTTGCTCGAGAAAAATAAAGATAAGTATATGACCTTAAAGTATATGATTATAACCTGGCCTGGTTATAGTATGTGGATATGTGTATATAATTTTTTTCCTGAATTAAGAGTGCATTCCTAAAGGATTAAAGGTGTTGAACCGGCAAGATGTTCTACTGATTCTATGTAATATACAGTAATAATAATATACTCTAATTAATTTTTTAACGTTTTTAATTCCTTATCCAATGATCGATTTATCAAATTCATTAGCATTGAGTAATTGAATTACAAAAGAGCCAGGGAAAGCATGTTGATTTTCAATAAGAGAGCAACAGGTATTCGATGTGCAGGCTCTTACAACATCGATCATTCTGAAAGATCTAGCCTTCCAAAAGTATTGAATTTCTTAAAAAATTGAAGAAAAATATTGTATAAATTGTAGGGAATGTCGATGTGACTTGAAAGCTATGTACTTTTTGAGAAAAAGACTTACAAACTGCTGAATTTAACATTGAAAATATAGAAAGAATAAACTTTTAGAGCACCATTGACGTCACACCGACCAGCTGGTTTGGATTTGTTAGGCCTCTTTCACACGATAGGAGACGTGCAACTTGAACACTGAACAGTGTTCTCGTTTTTTTGTCGAAGTACATTGAGTCAAATCGTGTCTTTCACATGGTGACTCCTATCCAGGAACCTCGTTTTGTCACGTCTTTTCCCCTCGAGGCAAGCAGAGGCAAGATCTAACAACTACGCCGCCGTTTCCACAAAGTATGACTCATCACTTTTTTCTCAAAGTCTAACTTCCTTAAAAATATAGATAGAAGATTTCTGATTTCGGATTTGGATTCAGCGACCCCAAATTCTTTAAAGCGTAAGTCCCGTTTTCGAAAATATCCGAAAACAAGGAAGTTATGGCTGTTTTTAATAAAGCTTTCTATTATCATATAATTATACGGTAAAAACGAACAGGTACTGTACTATACAGTACGTAAGTACTCTAGCTATTATAATACAACTTACACTGTATTCGTGTAGGAAATTTGGTAGGTTATTTATCTTGATTTCTGGAAATACCCCAAAATAAGGGAGTAAGATAACTTTGAAAAACCAAAGTTTTCCTGCCGATTGAAGAAACATTAAAAATTAGTCTACAAGACATATTATGTCTTAGAATAAAAACGTGTAACAAATATCAGATCACTATTCAAGCTATCAAGCTTTTCATAAATTTCATAAAGCTTTTCATAAAGTTTGTGTCGACGGTATATGACATAAAAGGCAAATGCTCCCGCTTGGTCCATAGTTCTACGACTGAGGAATGAGGATTTAGGTCAGCAACTAAAATCGACAAGCCATGATTGTCAATCTTACTCATGATACAAAGCTTTGTACTATGATACATGGTTTTCATTCCGTATCATTCTTTAATAAAAATAAAACAAAATTCCGGTTTCAAAAGCATCAAAGTCGCCAGGCTGGTCTGAGCTATTCATGACTTTTTTTCAGTAGTATGCATTATCAACTCAGCAGTTCTAATACACAGACATCACTACTTGGAATGCCATGACATTTTCTATTCTTTCAATTCCTATTATTACCATAGATCGATTCAGATCAGCACAATGTTTATACTGTATGTTCATAATAGATTTTTCTGATTGTAAAAAGAAATAGTCAATAATTGCTGAGAATTTAAAGTGATATTCAACGATTTGAACCTGATAAATTGGATTGTTGAATGACAATTGAAATTCAGTGAATTTTACTGTACAACATTCCTTTTCCTCCTATTTTATTGGGTGATGAGTGGAGATGATTTATGATTTCATATTTGGATTCATCTTTTCATAGTTCAATATTTTTTTGGAAAACTAGAACTTTTAAAAATTAAAAATGTTTATGTATAAACTTCTCAGGTGTTCAAAAACTTCTTAAAACCTTTGCCTGTCCCTTTGTGAGGCAGGAGTATTATTATCTTAGTATGTACTATATAATCATATGATAATGGAAAACTATATTAAAAACAGCTATATAACTCCCTTGTTTTCGGGTATTTTTGGCCTAAGGCCAGTTTCACACGGCAGAGACCTCGCTCCTGGAATATCATATTACAGAAGATCATATTTCATATTTTGCAGCTCTCCTGTACTTTCACATGGGGATCTTACGAATAAGCCGACAGATCTAACAACTATGCCAACGTTTGCTCAAACCTATGACTCATCACTTTTCCTCAAAGTCTAACTTCCTTAAAAATATAGATAGAAGATTTCTGATTTCGGATTTGGATTCAGCGACCCCAAATTCTTTAAAGCGAAAGTCCCATTTTCAAAAATACCCGAAAACAAGGGAGTTATAGCTGTTTTTAATATAGCTTTCCATTATCATATGATTATATAGTACATACTAAGATAATAATACTCCTGCCTCACAAAGGGACAGGCAAAGGTTTTAAGAAGTTTTTGAACACCTGAGAAGTTTATACATAAACATTTTTAATTTTTAAAAGTTCTAGTTTTCCAAAAAAATATTGAACTATGAAAAGATGAATCCAAATATGAAATCATAAATCATCTCCACTCATCACCCAATAAAATAGGAGGAAAAGGAATGTTGTACAGTAAAATTCACTGAATTTCAATTGTCATTCAACAATCCAATTTATCAGGTTCAAATCGTTGAATATCACTTTAAATTCTCAGCAATTATTGACTATTTCTTTTTACAATCAGAAAAATCTATTATGAACATACAGTATAAACATTGTGCTGATCTGAATCGATCTATGGTAATAATAGGAATTGAAAGAATAGAAAATGTCATGGCATTCCAAGTAGTGATGTCTGTGTATTAGAACTGCTGAGTTGATAATGCATACTACTGAAAAAAAGTCATGAATAGCTCAGACCAGCCTGGCGACTTTGATGCTTTTGAAACCGGAATTTTGTTTTATTTTTATTAAAGAATGATACGGAATGAAAACCATGTATCATAGTACAAAGCTTTGTATCATGAGTAAGATTGACAATCATGGCTTGTCGATTTTAGTTGCTGACCTAAATCCTCATTCCTCAGTCGTAGAACTATGGACCAAGCGGGAGCATTTGCCTTTTATGTCATATACCGTCGACACAAACTTTATGAAAAGCTTTATGAAATTTATGAAAAGCTTGATAGCTTGAATAGTGATCTGATATTTGTTACACGTTTTTATTCTAAGACATAATATGTCTTGTAGACTAATTTTTAATGTTTCTTCAATCGGCAGGAAAACTTTGGTTTTTCAAAGTTATCTTACTCCCTTATTTTGGGGTATTTCCAGAAATCAAGATAAATAACCTACCAAATTTCCTACACGAATACAGTGTAAGTTGTATTATAATAGCTAGAGTACTTACGTACTGTATAGTACAGTACCTGTTCGTTTTTACCGTATAATTATATGATAATAGAAAGCTTTATTAAAAACAGCCATAACTTCCTTGTTTTCGGATATTTTCGAAAACGGGACTTACGCTTTAAAGAATTTGGGGTCGCTGAATCCAAATCCGAAATCAGAAATCTTCTATCTATATTTTTAAGGAAGTTAGACTTTGAGAAAAAAGTGATGAGTCATACTTTGTGGAAACGGCGGCGTAGTTGTTAGATCTTGCCTCTGCTTGCCTCGAGGGGAAAAGACGTGACAAAACGAGGTTCCTGGATAGGAGTCACCATGTGAAAGACACGATTTGACTCAATGTACTTCGACAAAAAAACGAGAACACTGTTCAGTGTTCAAGTTGCACGTCTCCTATCGTGTGAAAGAGGCCTTACTGCGCATCTTTTCTTGGCCACTACCTTGTATTCTAGGTACATTGATCCCAGCTATTGATAGCATATGGTGGCACACTATTCAGCCGCTATCCTTGACTTTGAAACTCATAAAATGCCAAAATACGTTTTCTCGAGTACGTTTGACAATTGGAAAAATAATTTTAATTATTTCTGAGAAACTTTCTCGCTTTCACCACCTACTCATTTTTTGAAACAAAAAAGTCCCTAGCATGACGAAAATTTCATGTTTCCTGCTCGAAATGTCTTGACATTGTCGAACTTAATCATTAATTAAAAAAATATATAGGTCAGATAAAAATTATCCATACACCAATAGAAAGGAGACATTCTCTCCGTTAATTTTATACTAGTAGTTCTGTGAGCAGTAGACCTCCCGCAGTTATAAACCACAGCCTCCTCTTAAACTGTCTATTAGAGTAAATCCTGTCTGTATTTCGTGTCGGCGAGATATCGGTGTGAAAACGGCTAGTGGCTGTTGGGGTTGGTGTATCAAAAATGCTAACATCAAAAGCTAATCTCCTTCAAGACATACTGGCAACAGGTCAACCCAAGTTCAAAGCAGAGAAAGGTCGAGAGACAATACTATGTTATTTTAGTTATCAATTGCATGCAATCAATAGTTCATTTAATAGTGCAAAAAATTGCATCCAATGAGGCATGTAATTGATAGTTCATACAGCAGCTGATTTTTTACCAAGTTACATTGAAATATTAATTGCATGCGCTATTGCATGCAATTAATAATCCACTCGACAGCTGATTTATGATGAATAATTCTATAGTCTGATTAATCCTAATATTCAGTGTAAATGATTACGAGTGAGACAGAATAACGGGAACTTTTAAAAACGCCATAAAACATTAGTGGGTGAGGCAAAAATGATTTTATTCAAACTAATGTGGAGTTCAAGACTTGTCATTTGAGAATTATTAATAACATCTATCACTTTTTGACAATTACTTCTTTAAGATGGCTTCCCCCTGAACGAATACACTCTTGAAATCTGTGTTGAGATTCCTGAACATTTCAGCGGGGATATTGTCAATTTCATTTTGAATTGTCTGTTAAGATTCAAACACAGATATTGTTCAAGTTGTGAGAACATTTTATTTGAGATCCACAAACAGAAAATCACAGGTGGACAGATCATAGGACCAGGAAACGCAGATGTTGCAGCGATCAATGAGGAATCGTCAACACAGATTTTAAGAGTGTATTCGTTCAGAGGGAAACCATCTTAGAGAAATAATTGTCAAAAAGTGATAGATGTTATTAATAATTCTCAAATGGCAAGCCTTGAACTTCACATTAGTTTGAATAAAATTATTTTTGCCCTTCCCTCTAATGTTTTATGGCGTTTTTAAAAGTTCCCGTTATTCTGTGTCATCCTATATATAGTGATATCGGAGTATGGAGGAATTCCTTTTCCTTTCATATTATCCTTAAAATGCAAAATTTCAAAAAACATTGTGTATACATCGATGCGCAGTTAGAAAAGGAATATTCCTGCCAAATTTCATAGAATTCTATCAACGCGTTTGGCCGTAAATGCGTTACATACATACAGACAGCCGAAAGAAAATCAGAGTTTAAACATAGACCTCACTGCGTTCGGTCAATAAAATTATTACCTACGCATTACGACGCCCCATGATTCTGAGAGGAGTGATATTCAAAAAAAAACGAACCTTCGCGATGTTTCCAATTTTATCATAAAAGCTAAATTTCCTATTAATCCTTCAACCCTGGAACTTTTTTAGTACTACTGGGATATCGGGGATGATGTTCTACATTGAATTTGAAATTTGAGAAAGTTGCAATTTTACACGATCTGGCAACCCAGTAATTTCTTTGGATGAAGGGCCAAGTCTCAACTTATTTCACACAGACTATAAAACCTGATATGAAAGCACCATTCGTTTTCGGCAACGAACCGAAAACGAATGAAACCGAATGTGTGTGAAGCTAGCCTTAGGGTATGAACTATAATATAATAATAATTATATAAAAACTATAACAATAATAAAACTTTAATAATTGAAAATACTAATATCAAAATATAAAATACTATCTGAACACAGTTTAGATAAATGCTTCCCAGAGAGAGAAAATTTACAGTTTTCGCCCGAGATACACAGGTATTGTAATGGGTGATATTGTTGTAGGATCATCCTGCAGGCCGGCAAATTTCTACAGCATCCCACAAGCTGACATGTCAGCAGAGGATGCAGCTTCGGACACGCCCTATCCCTCTCCATCAGACTCAGGTATGTTGTCATTGAACGAACGTTAGCGAGTTCTCACTCTTGACCTACTGAAGGCCAAATTCGTTGTCCGTCTGTTTAAATGTTCCACAATAAATTTAAAAAGAATTGATCAATATTAGCTTTGAATTTTGAGCATTTGTTATTTAAACCATTTTACAGGTCAAGTTCGTTGGACAACAAAATTGTCTCACTCTCTCGTCCTTTTTCATGATATGGAAATAATATCGAAAGAGCATAAGAAAAAAATTGTTGTGATTTATCATTTGGTCAGCTGAAAATTTCATTCATGCAATCAATTTTATTTCTACAGTTTCTCGATTCATTCATTCATAACATCTGCTGGAGCTATTACACGCACTGACACATGATTTCAGCTGGTTTACAACGTTAACATCAACAAAGTGATACGAGTTGATATTATGATTATCATTTATCAATGTGCGGTTCTCCCTTCCATTTTCTCTTGGAACTCTGTATTAAAATCATGTATAACATGACCACCTTCTCTATTGAAAAAACTCATTCATATGAGGGACAAAGATGTTGAAGTGACAGAATAATATTATTTGAAGAGTAATTTTTTAATATGAATGGGATTCCCCAATGAAACCTTCTGTCAAATTATTCTTGTAGGAGAAATTATTTAGGGCCAGTTTCCGAGCTCGGGATGTAACTAAGTTCTAGATTTTAAACAGCTGGAGTCAGAAAACTGGCTTTCCAAAACGGGGCGTAGTCGTAGTCCACGTTAAAATAAAATTTCGAAAAACTAGAAAATTTAACACGAAATAAAATAAAGAGGAAATAGTTTAGAGTTAGTTTCAGCTATTTTGGATATTTTGGAATAAAGAAGATCGTTTCTAATTTTAGAAATGATAAAATAAAGATTATCATAAAAACTACGACTACGTTTCGGAAAGCCAATTTTCTGTCTCCAGCTGTTTAAGGCTGATCGGTACACTTTTTTATATTCAAATTAGATAATCTTTTTCAATATAATTGTCAAGATCATTAAAAGAGTGAGAAAAAGTGGCAACTGAATTTTTTAAGTGAATGAATGTAAGTGAATTTAAGTGAATGAAAATAAGCGAGTTATGGGACTTATGGGTCGTTAAAGTGCTAACTCCGTTTTCTTTCCAGATCATAAACGGTTTCGACTATATTAACAGAACTTCTCTTAAAAATTCAAAAAATGTATCTTCCCAATCTGAAAATGTTATTCCCCATATCGTTCATAAATAAAATAGTAACATTTTTTTGTAAATTCGTTAACTTGTTTATTTTGGCATAAATCGCGAAAAAACGCATATTAGAACAAAGCCAATGATTTACTGAATGTATTAAAAAAATTCCAATGGAAAATTCGAAACAGTTTATGATCTGGGAAGAAAACGGAGCTAGCACTTTCAACAACCCATAACTCGCTTATTAGACCACTTAAAAATTTCAGATGCCACTTTTTCTCACTCTCATAATGATCTTAACAAAATTATATTGGAAAATATTATCCAATTTAAATAAAAAAAGTGTGCCGATCAGCCTTAAAGTCTAGAACTCAAAGCTAAATCCCGAGCTCGGAAACCAGCCCTTTCATAATTTTCAGCAACCCTTTTTAAAAGTTGCGGGTTTCAAAGATTACAATACAACAGTTCATGAGCGAGTTCTCCAACCCAGGAAGTCACTAGTTGACAACTTGGGTCACTGGTTAGAGTTCATTTCTAATGACAAAATTTGTGAGAATAATGGGTTGTTGGTTGCAGAGGCTTGGGACACACAGCGCTTGTCATTGTTTGCTGTGATAGACGCGATTGTGTCCGGACCACCTCCAGTTCTGCCACACTCCTGCCGCCATATTTTCTCTGACGACTTCCGCGACTTTGTCGAACTGTGTCTGCTGAAGAGTCCCTACGAGCGGCCTGGTCTCACAATGCTGATGGTCAGTCATAAATCTTTCATTGTTTTCGTGGTTTAGTGGTAAAACCTGAGGCAGGGATATCCATCGTCTCCTATCCTGTTCAATTTTGTCCTGCAAAAAGTTATAAAGGGTCCAGAAGTAAAAATGGAAGAGGCAACTTTCTCAATAGGATGCATCAAATATTGGCTTTTGTAGATGACATTGATCTTTTCACGTGAAGGAGAGAGGATATGGGAAAGCTTTTCCTGAAAGTAGAGGGAAATGTGAAAAGGGTGGGACTATCAATCAATCTGGACAAGAGAAAATTCATGGTTGTGGCCCCTCGGAAAACATCCTCGGAGATTTTATAGTGAATTAATATGTTTTCCTCCACCTACTGTCTAAAGTGCTTACTTTACTCCCTGGAAAATAATACTAAAGTGTCACTTTTTCACTCTCGGGACAAAAAAAACAGAAAAACTCCCTAGGGCGTAGAAGTATCTCCATTTAAATAACATGGGAAGCATCTCTATTTTGAAAACTTACATTTGAAATAGTAAGAAGGTCTAAGCTCAGATGAGGAAGCATAAAGAGTAGTCATTAAACCAACTAAATTCAATACCTCAAGCAGAAATTTGATCAATATATGAAATATATGTTTGTATGCTGAAATTATTACATAGGTACTCCATCTTAGTATACTATGAAAATGTATAAATATTTTATAATATTCCATGTTATTCAAATAGTCCAGTCAATATAGACATAAGAAAGGGGGTGTGCTTGCAATTTATATTGTGGTTCTGATTTTTTAATATATTATCTGGATACATAAAAGAAATCCAGAACCGATTTCGTCATGCAAAATATCCTTGTGCTAGATAAAGAGTGGCCCAAAAACCTCGGATTTTCAAAAAAAAATTGATTTTTTTCTCCAAATTTCACTCATTTTAGAAAAATAACTAAGTACTGATTGGAGATAGAGAGTTCCGAATGATTTCATTTTATTCAGAATTTATAATCTAAGAAAAAGGTGAGAGCAAATTTTTCTGTCCAATTACGAGATTTGGCAGAAATAGCTGAAAACTGGAAAATGAGTCGAAAATCCGAGGTTTTTGGGCCACCCTGTATCTAGCACAAGGAAATTTTGCATAAATAAATTGGTTCTGGACTTCTCTTATGTACCCAAATAATATATTGAAAAATCAGAACTACAATATAAATTGCATGCACCAATGTATATAGTGACTGGACTAAAATACAAGCCAACGAATATTTCCCATCGAAATTTCCAATCGAATTTGATACGGGAACTTCATCATAGTTGTAGTTATGAGTCTGCTATTGTTGTTGCAACTTTTGCCAACAGATAGCGCATAGCGCTGTCAGCCGTGAACTGTGATTACAAGCCAGCTGTTTACTTCTTAGGTTATGTTGTAACACATTGTTACTTGTCACAAGTTTTTAAAATCATTTTATTTGCAGTCTTTATAAAAATGTAGTTGGTGGAAAAATGTTGTGTATATCAGGAGTGAAAAATGTTTTTTCTCCCTCATGGAAATTGTTGCCCTCGGCTCTGCCTCGGGTATCAATCTTTCCCTCCAGGGAGAAAAAGTGGCATTTTTCACTCTGGATGTACAAATTACTATTTGCCACACTTGGATGTAGTGAGCTGGTTTTCGTGCATCATTATATGGAGGCTGTAAAATAACCTTGAAGTCAGCTGATTCTGACTGATGATTTCTGACTTCTGATGATTTTGATGTGAACGTTTTTAAAAAATATTTCATGAAACGGAATCAGTTATGCTTCTAGAATTGAATTAAATCCTATGCAATAAGATATCATTTTATTTGAATGAATGAAATACAAATGAGATTTTATAAACTATTCAAATTCTATTTTCAGAGTAGGCTATAGGCTAATAGAACTTCTAACCTCTGAGAAACAAGGAGTATAGTTGTCTCCTGTATCAGTACTGCGTTTACAACTGAACCTGGTGGATAATTTTGGAACTAATTGGACAATTTCCTTGGTGCTGAACCTTTTTACAAAAATAGTTTATAAAACGGAATCAGTTTATGCTTCTAGAATTGAATAAAGTATACTGCAATAAAAAAATTATTATCATTTTATTAGAATGCATGAAATACAAATAAGATATAAACTATTCAAATTCAATTTTAAGAGTACATGTATAATAGAACTTCTAACGTCTGAGAAACAATGAGTATTGTTGTCTCCAGTCTCAGTATTGTGTTTACAACTAAACCTGGTGGATAATTTTGGAACTACTCAGACAATTTCCTGATACTCAGATTACCTGAGATTTGCTAGAGCTATTATAACCTTTCAATTTTGCTTTCGGTAGTGCCTAATAAACAATTATTCTCATATAAATATATATTATTCTATTTTCTGGTGTGTCGAAAAATAGCATTCGCACCACGTGTTATATTAATATTATTAATATGATTTTTTTCCAGAATCATCCATGGATCAGAAAAGAATTGAGAGAGAACGTATGTATTGCACACTGGATTATTGAAACCATGCAATTCTAGACATCAATACAAATATCAAACCAAGAAGTTGATGTCCAGGGGTGGCAGGGGGGGGGGCCTAGGCTCCCCCTAAGGATCAGATGAATAATGAAAATGCGGGTCTATCTACACGAATTCTTGGAACATCTAAAAACTAGTGACTTGAACTGGAAACTTCCTCCCGGTAATGTCTATCCTTATGATCATCTCACTGCATATGATACATTTCTATTGAACAAAGTGAAAGATCTAAAAAAGATGAATAAGTTTATGAATGATGAGTAAGCTTATGTATGGGTCAAAGACAAGAAAATTCTCATTCGAAAGCAGCAAGATTCTCCTGTGAAGCGAATAGTGAGTGAAGGTGACCTCAAACTATTCGAATAAGACTAGTACACCTAAATGTTTCCAACAGAAGTCTTAATAATTACCACCAATTGTTGAAAATGCGACGATATGGTGTTAACGAGATAACCGAGCGCTGAATTCCTTTCATAAACTCTACTATCATCACTTTTTTTATCTTTTAGTTTCTGCTTGTATCTTCTATTTCGCTCTATCCTTCGTTTTCTTTCCTAAACCTATTCACTCTTTTTCAAAAAAAATCTGTATGGTGTTGGTAAACAACTTTGATGATGAATTATCACAGGAATCGTACGAAACCAAAGAGATTGATAACGTTTTTGATTTCGAGCCTCATATCTACATTGATAAATTAAATATAAATCTATTCAATATCTGTCATATGAACATAAGAAGCATGAATAAGAATTTCCATGAATTCTCTTACATTATACAAAATTGTAAGACCGAATTTGATATTATTGTCCTCAGTGGAACCTGGAGTAATGGAATCTCCTTTATAGCCTTGATAATTATTTCATCAAGTCAAAAAACTAAATAATCTTATAATAACAAAGCTAATCTACTACTTATAATTATGCTCAATCTGTACTATAGTATGGCATTTGGGCTTGGGGGTGCTTTGAATGCACATTTTAAAAAGCTTTAAAACTATTTTAGGTGGACTTCATCTTTATCCAATTATTCATTCAATGAATAAATAAAAAAGATAATGTTAAATATTTAGGTATAACAATAGATCCTCATCTAAAGTTGAACAGTCATATTGACAAGAGCAGAAAACTAAGATTTCTAGTTTACAAGTTTCATCAAATCAAAAAACTAAATAATCTTAGAATAACAAAGCTAATCTACTACTTATAATTATGCTCAATCTGTACTATAGTATGGCATTTGGGCTTGGGGGTGCTTTGAATGCACATTTTAAAAAGCTTTAAAACTATTTTAGGTGAACTTCGTCTTTATCCAACTATTTATTCAATGAATAAATAAAAAAGATGATGTTAAATATTTAGGTATAACAATAGATCCTCATCTAAAGTTAAACAGTCATATTGATAAGAGAAAAAAACTAAGATTTCTAGTTTACAAATTTAATCAAATCAAACAACTAAATAATCTTAGAATAATGAAGCTAATCTACTAGGTACTTATAATTATGCTCAATCTGTACTATAGTATGCCATTTGGGCTTGGGGGGGGGGTGCTTTGAATGCACATTTTAAAAAGCTTTAAAACTATTTTAGGTGAACTTCGTCTTTATCCAACTATTTATTCAATGGATGGATAAAAAAGATGATGTTAAATATTTAGGTATAACAATAGATCCTCATCTAAAGTTGAACAGTCATATTGACAAGAGCAAAAAACTAAGATTTCTGGTTTACAAATTTCATCAAATCAAACAACTAAATAATCTTAGAATAACAAAGCTAATCTACTACTTATAATTATGCTCAATCTGTACTATAGTATGGCATTTGGGCTTGGGGGTGCTTTGAATGCACATTTTAAAAAGCTTTAAAACTATTTTAGGTGAACTTCGTCTTTATCCAACTATTTATTCAATGAATTAATATAAAAGATAATGTTAAATATTTAGGTATAAAATAGATCCTTATCTAAGGTGGAACTGCCATATTGACAAGAGCAAAAAACTATAAGATTTCTAATTTACAAATTTCATCAAATCAAAGAACTAAATACTCTTAGAATAACAAAGCTAATCTACTACTTATAATTATGCTCAATCTGTACTATAATATGGCATTTGGGCTTAGGGGGTGCTTTGAATGCACATTTTAAAAAGCTTTAAAACACATTATTAAAACTATTCTAGGTGAACTTCGTCTTTATCCAACTATTTATTCAATGAGTTCTAAGTGTTAACAGTCCGTCAATTATATATTAAAAACCTTATAATTTTAATTAGAAATAATAAAGATATTTTTCTATTCCGTGAATCAAAACCTCAATTTACGACCTTCCAGAAATAGGTTTTAAAATATAAGAATGGATCTTAATGTTTGCCGGAGACAATACTTTCAACTAGCTAATAAATTAATCAATAAAATTCCAGATTGCTTAATGAAGCATATTAATTAAAATTCTGCTACATTGCTTAACTATTGAATGGATAATTTCCAGTTTAATCGAGGACATACTTTTTGAGTGACTCTTATCTTTGTTTCAATAGTATGTTTGCCAGCTCTCTTTCTTTCTCTTTTCATTCTTTCTCCTGTCTTTCTTTCACCCTTATTCCACTCAATCATCATTATCTTCTTTTATTATTATATTATATCATATCTTATTTCATCTTATGTAAGTTATTAATGACTCATATTGAATATTTGTATTAGCAACTCTCACCTACACACAGGATTTTCCTTGCAGGTGATTGGTTTCTTATATTTTTGCTGAAAGTTTGTTTTTTTCTTGTATAATTATTGTTGTTGAAGAACCAATCAAATTTTTTTGATTTTGATTGATTTCTTCTGCGTAATGTTTTGAAAATCTTTGCAGAAAGATCCTATACAGGATAGTTTTTGTCGCTAGTTCTCATAGTGGTATCAGTTTTGCGAAAATATCCAAGTCTCTATAGATCGCTTTCCAACCTCCCTATCCTGGAAGCCCAATTTCCTTTTGATATACTTGATATTCTCAGGATCCAGTCTCCTAGGCATTAGCTTCACCCTTTGGCGCTTGACAGTAAAAACCAAACTATGAATATTTCTCGAATAGAATCGTGTTCTTTTAAGCATCAAAGAGACAATTTATTTTAAGAGTCGACTCGAGTTACTGCATTAAGACAAGCTAAAACACTCCAGAAACCAATAAGTTAGTCTGTAGATCTGCCTGGAAAAATTCCATGCTGGCTATCAGCAATCCACCATTCTATATGATTGAATATTTTTCTATAACTACATTTTTCAAAACAATTAATAATAGAAAGTGGACATTAGTTTTGAACAGATTGTCTGCTTCTAGCTTTGGAAATGGGAATCAGATCAGATTACTTTCAGAAATCGGCATGAAACCTGGATATTTTCAATGCTAGATTGAAGATGAACTCAAGTGGTTCTACAAACAAATCAGAGCAGCCCTTTATGACATGGGGTGGAACTATATCAGTAATTATTGTGATAATAATAATATTATAAATTCGTAACCAGGTGCAGCCAAGAAGATCATTTCAGAAAACTGAGATGTGTGTCTGTCCATGAACTGGCACATGTGATTTGAACACAGTTCAAGTGTTAAAAAATGTACCTCAGAGCTTGAGAGCGTAAGTTTTTATAAATATAAAGAAAATAAAAATCTCAGTACCCTTTTTTTAAATATTTTATCACAACATGTTTCGGTCATTTATGCCATTTTCAAGTTATTTGAATTAAATAAATAAATACTACTGGAAGATTCTTATTTTGATCATATGTTAATGTATTCATATGTTTTTATGAACTAGGACTGTAAATTTTGGGTTTAAATTCGCATGATTCTATCAAAAATGGGGTTATTGGTGTTTTTTATTTTTTTTATATTTATATTACAAGTAGCCCTATACAGGAAAGAGATACGTAAGTTTTTAGTATATCTTGTTCAAATTTTCGAACTCTTATGCCCCGTTTCACCAACCTTGGTCAAGGCATTTGAACATGGTTATAAAGTCTATCAGCTGGTCAAATCAGAAATAATCATTCGTTTCACCAACACCAGTTAAGTTTAACCACGGTTAAACCAATGGTTAAGTTTGATTGCCGCCGAACAGGTGATTATCAGATTATTTGAACACGGTCAAAAGACTGGTTCGATCAATTTCCTTGCTTGTTTGTAGGTTACTAGGTTTTTGACACAATGAAAAATTGAAAAGTTTTTAGTGCGATTGAATAGTTGTAGTAAGTTATTTATTACGTTTGTTCTCGGAACCTTTTAATTAGTAAATTATTATAGTATAGAAAATAAAGGAAGATTTTGAAAAAGATTTGCTTTACTCTTTTATTAAACAGTAGGCCTTTATTATTCAATACTTAGATCAACCTTGCTGCTTCAATATACCTCATTAGAATTGGAATGTTCTTTTGTTCATAAAAAAAATTAAAAATTGATGGTGATTTGTAAATCTCTTTGTACGAAAGTATTCAATTCATATTTGAAATATTATTATAAATTAATGTAGATGTGTAACTATACAAAACGTCTGTGCCAGAGGCGTATATAAGAAGGGGGCCCAGAAGGCCTGCCCCGAAATAATAAATACGAAGAAAAATCAGTACTGTAATTTATTAAAGAAAAAAGTAGACTACAGTAATCTGAATTTTTGACGGCCTGACGGTAAAGTAAAAAGAGCATTCAGCGCAAATTATCCTCTGAATATGAACAGCGAAACTGATATTAATAAGTTTCATGGAGTGTTACTATATTTACTATATTACAGAATTCAATTTGAATTTTCGTTTAATAATAATCATTAATTCATTAGCATTTGAAAAATTGCAATATCTCATTAATTTACATCCATCGAGATCAGATGTAGCCAATAGCAAGCCAGCAAACATGTTAGCCAACTTCAGAAAAGTACAGCTACAAGAGTTGACCATGTTCAGATTTGACCAACGGAGTTTTGATCAATCCCGAGGTTGGTGGAACAGTTGTATGTTTGAACGAGTGATCAAATTTTGACTATGGTCTAATTGACCATGGCTAGGCTATATTTGATCAAGGTTGGTGAAACCGGGCATTAGATTCAAGATAACGTAAGTCCTCTGCAGTTGATTGTTCTGAAGATAGCCAGAGATGAAAGAGTGTACGTCCAGTGAGCATTGAACTCACAAGTAAGTGTAATGCTGATTCGACTTACGCTCTTTCAGCTCCGGCTGGGAGTGTGATACTTTTTGGGCTCTCCTGCAAAATCAGCCGTTTCAAACTTACGCCCTTCTATTTCTGAGGTACAGAAAATTCAAAGTAAATGAATATTAAAGAAAAACGTATTTTCAAGATTATAAGAATCTAGTTATTATTGGAATTATTTTATTACTAATGTATTGTATTAAATAGTAATGTATTTTTTGATTAAATTTAATAAAGTTATATTCTATTATAATCATAACAAAATGTACAGTATAGATAAAAATAATGTATTCTTTACTATATATTTATATTATTGACTCTGTGAGAAAATAATAATTGACGACGATGTTCAGATGTTTGAAAATCGAATTTTAATGTTAATCATCTTAACAACATAATATAATAAACAAAGTTTAAAAGTCCCTAATAAAAAAGTAACCAGAAAATAAACAGTATGGGAGCTAGATAAAAAGTTGTTTACATAATGTATAATATTATACATTTATGATAGCGTACTTGAATGTGACACACAGAGTTGCTCATTGTAAAGGTGCGTACAGATTTTTGCGAATTTCTCTCATATCTTACAACATAGGTGAGCAACTCTCTCAAGCTGCGTACAGATTTACGCGCCGCGAACATGAGCAATTCACTTTTAATCAGCTGATGCCTAGCTTTTAATATCTGTATCTTACCGTTACTGTAAAAATACAGATATAGTCAGCTGATTAAAAGTGAATTGCTCATGTTCGCGGCGCGTAAATCTGTACGCAGCTTGAGAGAGAGTTGCTCACCTATGTCGTAAGATATGAGAGAATTTCGCAAAAATATGTTTTTTTATTATAATAAATATGTATTTTATTATATTCAATGTCTTTCTTGTACCTAGAGGTAGGCTAGTGATAGTTCAGAATATTTATATTAGTGTTTAATATTATATTAATATTTTCCTATTAATCACTACAGTACCTTCGGAGATACCTTCAAAATTGAAAGAACACAAAACAATGGCATTATCTCAGAATAAACAATAATGTTGAAAAGTCTTTAGTAATGAAGTAACTAGAAAATAAACAGCATGGGAGCTGGATGAACAGCAGTTTACATATATGTTATATTATATATTTATGATACTCGAATGTAACACAAAGAGTTGCTCATTGTAACAGAGTTGCTCACCTACGGTACATCGTAAGATATGGGAGAAATTCGCAAAAATATGGTATTTTATTATAATAAATATATGTATTCTATTATATTCAATGGCTATATTATACCTGGAGGTAGGCTAGTGATAGTTTAGAATATTTATATTAGTGTTTAATATTGAATTAATATTTTCCTATTAATCACTACAGTACCTTCGGAGATACCTTCAAAATTGAAAGAACACAAAACAATGGCAAAAATATGTTATTTTATTATAATAAATATGTATTTATTATAATTAGTTATTTTAGAAATATTACCATGTAATTGATAAGGTACCGGTTCAAAAGTATGGCTAATTCAACGTCTATTTATAGTTGAAAATAATGGTTGTCACGACGTGCTTTCAACGTCTATTTATAGTTGAAAATAATGGTTGTTACAATGTTTTTTCAACTATTATTCAACGTTGAAAATAATGTGGAAACGGCGGACATTTTTTCGTGTTTTCATCGTTGAATTTAAACGTCTTTTCAACGTTAAGGTATTACGTGTTTCTAACGTTATTTCAACATTTCTGTGCTGCCTGGGTACAGTACCTTCGGAGATACCTTCAAAATTGAAACAACACAAAACAATGGCAAACATATGTTATTTTATTATAATAAATATGTATTCTATTATATTCAATGGCGCTATATTGTACCTGGAGGTAGGCTAGTGATAGTTAAGAATATTTATATTAGTGTTTAATATTAAATTAATATTGTCCTATCAATCACTACAGTACCTTTGGAGATACCTTCAAAATTGAAAGGACACAACTTAACAATAGCATTATCACAGAATAAACAAAGTTAAAATATCTTTAGTAACGAAGTAAGGAGAAAATAATTATTTTGTAGCATGGGAACTACATGAACAGCTGTTTACATAAATATTATTATATATTTATGATACTTGAATGTGACACACCGAGTTGCTCACCTACATTGTAAGATATGGGAGAAATTCGCAAACATATTTTATTCTATTATAATAAATATGCATTCTATTATATTCAATGGCTACATTGTACCTGGAGGATAGTTTAGTGATAGTTTAGAATATCCATATTGGTGTTAAATATTAAAATAATATTCTCTTATAATCACTACAGTACCTTGGAGATACCTTCAAAATTGAAAGGACATATCACGGAAACTATTTGTGTTTGATTTGATACACACATGGGTCTTTAGATTGTTTGCCGTCCCTTTTGTTTTAGATTAAACAGATGATGTTTGATTCATAAGGACGGCAAAAAATAAAAAAGTCTAACAATGTAAGTGTGTGTGTACTGTAACTGGATTCAGGGTACAATAGTGTTTCCTTATAATTAAACATTCTAGTATCTCTATGAATGTGTAGTAGCCTATTATGTAATGTGTATCATTGTATCAATAAAGAATAAATAATGTGTAGCATTGTTCAAGCAACAGTGACTCTAGAAACTCGATATATCACTTTAAATTAAATAACATACAAACCTAGCTTTCCTTCTTATTATTTTTCTTCATCTTCCTCATTTTCTCCTTATTATTTTTCTTCCTCTCCTTCTTCTTTTTCTTCTTCATCTCCTTTTTCTTCTTCTTCTCTTCTTCTTCTTCTTCTTCTTCTTCTTCTCCTTCTTCTTTTTCTTAAACTCTCGAACAACTATGTATTATGCTTGTTGTGTCACACCACCCATTCTCCGGTTCTTGATAAATCTATAATATTGATTCTTTTACTGTGTACAAATATATTCGTTATATTATCATTCTGATTAAGTTGGTGAGCTAACCTTGTTTCAGGTTCATGTTGTATCTGTCATGTTTTCCTCTTCATGTACGGTATTTGTGTGATAATGTTGTGTTGAAAAAAGAAATAAATTTATTTAGAAAATCCAATTATTTACCTGTTAATTACCTGTATATTACCTGATTGAGTAATGACATCCGTACCGTAAAACCGGATAACTTGGGACAGTAGTCTAACTTGGGACAGTTTAACCCCTTCCCTCCAATTCCAACTTACCAGCTGTCTGTGCAATTCATTGCGAGTTCTGGCATTGTAGATTTGTTGGGAACACATCATTGAAAATATTTAATAACGTTTTGAACATTTGATTAACAGCTTAGATACTTTCTAAGTATCTAAGTTATGACTTACAGTCATAACAATCTTCTATTTCCAACCTAGAAATTGAGCCTTTAATAACTTCTATTGTGAACACTCAATTATTACACACAATTATTCTATCAATTATTCAATTATTTTACAGTTGAAGTATTTTTATTATGAATATGAAACATATTATTCAAAATCTAATGTCCCAAGTTAGCCTTCAACCACTCAATTGTATTATTTCAGGCAAATCATATTGGTGTCCCAAGTTACCCAACCTCTGCAGAACAAGTTGGAATAATGATGAAATTGAATGTATATATTTGAAGTATTATTGAAGACCTAAGTTTTGAGCACAGGAGAAATAAACTATTAAAATAATAATGGAACTGAATTTCAAGTCAAAGTTGAAAACTGTCCCAAGTTAGCCGGTTTGACGGTATACAGAATGTCTAACGAAAGGTGTAACAGCCAAATACCATAGATATTTGCAGTTGTCATTACCTACTGTTCAAATCTCCCTAGATACTCCTTCATACTCATTCGAAAGCTTTTGAAATGAAGTTTTCTCATGATAGAAATTTATTGTTACCTTGAAAAAAAAATTGAGAAAACCGGTTTGAAATTTGGCTTTGAACTCGACAAATAAATAAAATGTACTTTTTCAACTTTGAGCACACATAAAAAGTTCAAAATCGTTGAAACAAAGGAACAAATGATATGAATCTTTTGGGAAATTTCTTCCTCTCTCCAATCATATCCTTAGGATCAGATTTTGACTGATAGCTTTCCAGTTATTGACGTTTTAATGACGGTAAGTGGGTCTATTTCAGAATATCTAAAACTGAGGTCGATATAACAAAATTTTACTGGACAATTTTTGTAGCAAATTCAATGTTGAATCTATGATCTACGGCTGTTACAGAGGAAAGGTGATACCGATATATCTGATATGATTTCAACTGTTCATTCTTTTTTATAAAATATTATCAATTACATTCGTCGAGAGAATATATTTCTCAATGATGATATAATAAATGTTTATTATTGACATCAAATAAAATAATCCGCTGATTAATAGCATTCTAAATCGTAAAATAAACGATCTGGCATCGTTGTGGAGTTGGAATAGGATAACGCTATCTGTTTTGTCAAATGATAGACAAGGATAGCAACACCAATGTCAATCAAATATGTGGATCTTACTATAGCAATAGATAAAAAAAATATCAGAGATTGACAATATAGTGTAACAACCGAAACCGGTCTTTCTAACTTTCAATGTGGGTTTTCGACAATTTCTTAGTTTTCTTATTTAATATGAATAAGTACCAAAATATCAACTTCTCAACTACACAAAAAGTAAAAAAAAGAAAATAGTTTGTATTGAAAAATTATTATTCGTTCTTTTTCCTAATATGAAAGATAAAATTTTTAAGAGGAGGCACGAGGATTGGAGAAAGAATTATTATGAATGCGTCCGGTCCAGTCGAAGATGCCATCATCGCTGTAACCCCGTCGTTCGAACAGATCTTTGAATTGTCTCCGGAGCCAATCGTAGTCAGGCTTGTCAAAAAAGTCCAGTTTTCGAGCGTACCTCAAAAAGTTAGCCATTTCCTCTGTAAGTTTTTCAAAAAATCTCAATTAGTACTATGAAAGAGAAAGGAAATTAGAACGGTGCAAACAGAACTAGTGATATTAGAAAAAATACTCAATTGGGCCTATTAAAAAAATTAGTGAGGTCCATGTTATAACGGCAGTGGAGAATGATAGGAGAGCAACGTTGCCGATCCCCTATCTTTTCAATGCCGCCTTCTATAAACGGTAGCTGATACAGGTTTATTAATGTAATATTAACGGTTCATTCTCGTTTAAAATAATCAAATATATCTTATTAAGCAAGAAATTATATTTTTCAATAAATTCATAATGATTTTTAATAAGTAAGATGAAATATTTTGTTAATCAATTATTAATTCTACATTGTTGAAAGACGTTCTGGCAACAGAGCAAAGGGAGAAAGAGATAGCACTATCCGCATTGTTGAATGATAGACAAGGATAGCAATACCATTGCTAATCAAACACTGCCATAATAACTTGGACCTCACTTTAAGAAAAAACTAGAATAATTAGTACGGCACTGTAGAGGTGTGAACAAGACTATAGTAAGGTCCGCATTATAATGGCAGTGGAGAAAGATAGGAGAACAGTGTTGCCGATTCTCTGCCGTGCCACTGCTCTCAATAGATGATAGCTGATACCAGTATTATCTCATATAATATTAACAGTTCATTCTTGTTTAAAAATGATTAATTATATTTATTCCTCAAGAAAAAATATTTTTAAATTAAATGATTAGGCTATATAATGCATTTTCAGGACTCTATTTATGATATTATGTGATAAATACTCAAGCGAAGCAATAATAGTCACAGTCTATACTCCATACAAAATTACTTTTAACTTGGAGGAATATGCGGCGCAGAGAAATGGAGGGAGATCAGCCAATTACAGTGATGAATAGAGCAATAGGAAGAAGCGCAGTTGCCTATTTGTCGATTAGCCTCAGTCAAGTCAGTGCTTGAAGAGAGGAAACTTTGTAAGTTTAACATGAGCGATTGAATATTCACTAGAAAGTAGAGAACGCTGGCCGGTTCAAAACGGCAACATCGCCGCCGTTCCCTACCATCCCTACCGCTCTATGTCTTCTCTGCTGCGCATGTCCATCTCAAGTCAAAAGTTATTTTGTACAGAGAATAGAGTCAGACATTTGTTTTGTCTTGTTTTGTGAGTTTTTAATAAATTGAATTGAATTGAAATTGAAATATGTATGGGAACCCTTCAATAAGTTGGAGACTGTTGTAAATAAGATACTGTAACTTTCAGGATAAGTTATTGGACGAATAGTCTACCTTCTGACGTACAACTGAATTTCAACCCCTCATAAGGGGTGATTGATGGTTTAATTTTTAATGAAATGAGCGGTTGTAACTCGAATATTTTAAAGTAATGTAAACACCCATCATGTGATAGATGAATCATTTTGAAGGCCTTTTCAATACAAGAAAGATGGCATCAATAAAAATGCTCTATGATTCTTGTATCTAAAATGATGGCTGATGGAAGTTTTAGTTTTTAAAGAAATGAGGGTTTGTAACTGAAATATTTCAAATGTGAATACGGTACCCATTGTGTGGTACCACATCATTTTAAAGGCCTTCTAAAAACAAGAAAGATGACATCAATGAAAATGTTCTATGTTTCTATTATCCAAAATGGCGGCAGTATTATCTAAATCCACCATTTCGGATACAAGTATCATAGAACATTTTCATTGATGCCATCTTTCTTGTTTTTAAAAGGCCTTCAAAAAGATGTTCAACACAATGGGTGTTTACATTCAAAATATTCGAGTTAAAACCCCAAGTCACCCCCTTATGAGGGCTGAAATTCAGTTGTATGTCAAAAGGTAGAGTATTCGACCATTAACCTATCCTGAAACTTACAGTACTATTATGTACAACAGTCTCCAAAGGGTTCCCATACATATGACTCACTCTGTATAATACCTGGAAATCCGTCACACAATACGTCAATGGGCGTCGTGCGTTTGATCTCTTTGATATGCCGATAGCGCTCCTTGACATTATCCACCTTGATGCCCTGCCACGGCAGAGACCCGCGCAGAAAGTACACGAACATGTGACCGAGCGACTCGAGGTCGTCCCTGCGACTCTGCTCGCGACCCATGTGAGTGTTGACGCTCATATAGCGTGCGGTGCCCGTCAGCGACTTGTGCTCCCGGTAGGGGATGTGCTCGTCGTTCTCGTCCATAAACTCTTTGGCCAGTCCGAAATCTGCCAACAGACAATAGTTCACACAACTGAAGAAGAAGAAGAAGAAAACAAGAGAAGAAGAAGAAATAGAAGAAAAAGAAGAAGAAGAAGAACAACAACAACAACAAGTAAGAGGAGAAGAAGGAGTAGAAGAAGTAAGAGGAGGAGAAGGAGAAGAAGGAGGAGGAGCAGAAGATGGAAGAGGAAGAAGAAGAAGGTAGGGGAACAGGAAGGAGGAGAAGAAGAAGGATGAGGAGGTGGAGAAGAAGATGATGAAGAAGTAGCATAATACATAGTTTTTTGAGAGTTTAAGAAGAAGAATGAGGAGGAGAAGAAGAAAAAGAAGAAGAAGACAGGAGAAGAAGAAAAAGAAAAAGGAGGAGAAGAAGGAGGAGGAGAAGAAGAAGATGAAGAATAAGTGGAAGAAAAAGAAGAAAACAGGTGAAGAATGAGAATAAGACAGGAGTGAGGGAAGGAGGAGGAGAAGAAAGAGAAGGAGAAGGAGGAGCAGGAGGAGGAGGATGAGGATGAGGATGAGGACGACGAGGAGAATAAGAAAGGACGAGGAGGAATAGGAAGAGGTAGTAAAGAAGAAGGAGACGGGAGGAAGAGAAATTGAAGGAGAAGAGGAATACAGGTGGTGATGAAGAAGAAAAGAAAACAAAAAGAAGACGACAGGAGGAGTGAAAGAAGGAGGAGGATTGGATAAGGATTAGGAGGATGAGGAGGAGGAGAAGAAGAGGAAGAAGAAAAAGAAGAAGAAAAAGAAAAAGAGTCTTTAGTTGGGTCCATGTTAGAAAGTCAGCACCCTACTCTAAAGTTGCTATAACAATGTAAGGGAAACTTGGAATAGAGAAATAAAACATCATATCAAAGAGAATTTAATACTAAGATGAGCATTTATTTTTCACGATGAATTGTTGGAGAGTTATGAGGCCTGGAAGAACAAAATAATGTCAGTGAAAAAGATACAACAGCGTTGCCAATTCTTTGCCTTGCAACTATCTTCTATGGAAGATAGATGATTCTGGTATATCGGATGCAATATTAACTGTTCATCCCTATATATAAATGAATGTCTGTTTGTGTGTTACTTTGTTTGTTTGTTCCCTATAGACTTAAAATCTACTTGACATAACGGCATGAAACTTTGGGAATATGTTGTGTGAATATTGGGGATAGTTTCTGACCAGAAACTTTAATAGGGGGGCTAATAATAATTAAATATTAATTCATTTCACAGACATATGTTTTCGAAATTGTCGGCCGAGCGGCAATGGAAGAACGGAAAGATGTTCATGTTGTGATAATATGATTTAGCATCTAAAGTTACCAGCTGTAATAAACAGGTCACCCTGTGATAAATTATGTACTGGGTATTAAATCAGTAGTTTGGAGTTGAAGTGTAGTTGATTGGTACCAACTGTAAATAATGGTTCCTGAGAAGAACTATACAAATAATCTATTATCAGTCCCATATAATTGAGAAACAGGAAAATGTTGGGAAAAATTATCCACCTAATGAAAGAGATTTGTACTGTCATAGTGCATCATTAATTACTGAAGAATGACAGAATAATCTATTTTTTTCAATTTAGTTTAGCTTATATTTATCCTAAAATGGAAGATGGAAAGAATATGGAATTCTTTGTGATTCATCGTACATCGCATATTATTCCTGGACAATCTATTGACAATCAACAATACTATGAACACATTGAATTCATCTTTGAAACACTGATTTAACCTATATTTTTTTAATTCAACACTTTACTAATAGATATTGCTTCCAACTGATAGAGAAGAATATGTTTTCGGAATAATAAATGCTGCATGACTAAGCACATAGGAAGTCCGTATTAAGATAAAAATGAAAATATTGATTGTCAGATAAATTTAATGATTCACCAAATAAAGTCAAGTGTGACATGAGATACATTGACTTTTTGGCGGTAAGAAGTTCGCCGGGCGAGCTAGTGCTTATTAATAACTAGCAGGTAACCAGTGCTACGCAAGGGTCTGTTTTGGAACTTGACAAACTGAAAACTTGACCGAGTGGAATCTTGAAGAGTTTGAAAGGTTGGGTCGCCATCTAGTTGTCACCCCGATTACTTGACACCTGGTCATTTTGACCATAGACGACTACTTGTACCCTCGTAAAAATATACCATTGCCGTCAAGTTGTCACCCCGACTACTTGACACCTACTGGACCAAAGGTGCCAACTAGTCATGACCGTAAACGACAACTTGACAACTCGCACCCTCGCGTCAGGGTGTCCCCTCGACTAGTTGACACCTCCTTAGAAAGGAGACAAGTAGACGGGGATGGCTCACGTCTACATGACACCTTGCACGCTGGCGTCAAGGTGTCACCCCGACAACTTGTCACCTACAAAGCACCAGTTGGCACAACTTACACCCCCGCGGCGTAGGGAGGAAGGATCAAGCAATGTTTATCACTGGTTATGATGTAGAATTGAATTCTAAGCACTTTTGGTTCAGTAACATTTTCCCGTCAACCGCACGCTTTGGGAGATATTCAATTTTTTTCGAGTTGAAAACATAAAAATGAATAATAACCCCTTTTGATGTAGAACACAATTCTAAACACATTTTGTTCAGTTATATTTTCCCGTCAGTTTACGAGTAAATTGAGCCTAATGCTAGGACAGTCAAATAGTAATTATTATGAAAATGTATCTAGATTATTTCCGAATACTGAAACTTACCCTACTAACCTACGACAAACACTGTTTTCTCCTTTCTTGAAGATGGCGGTCCAATCACAAAATTTTCAGGTTTCACATCTCTGTACACAATTCTTTTACTATGAATGTGCTCGAATCTTGTGAGCTGCAAAACAAAAAATATGGGTACATCAATATTGCTAAAACGTCCAACCATTCTTCAATCAATTTCTATCATACCTAAATTATTACGAGAATATTTAATCTCATTTATGAAGATGAGATTAAATTTTATTCAATCATATGTTATGATTTTTTTTTTTTTTTTTTTTGATTGATGAACTATTAATAATAATAATAATGATAATAATGAATAGTAACAATGTCTCACCCAATGATGAACTATTAATTATTTAATTATCTATCATTATTATTCAATCATGAGAAAATTCATTTTCCTTACGAATAACATTTATTTTTGCAGGAGTAAATCGTCATTACCAAGAACCAACTTAAAATATTAAATTTAAATGAAAATCAACAGGTGTTGTAAAACTCCAAAGTGAAGTCCACGTACACAGTGGAAAAAGAAAGGAGAGCAGCGATGCCGATTCTCTGCCTTGCCAATGCCTTCTATAGAGGAAAGCTGATACCGGTATATCTGATGTACTGTTCATTCTTGTTCAAAATAATCAATTATATGTCATTTATCAAGAACATATTTTTCAATGATTGAATTATAAATTTTCTCATTTAAGGTCAGAAACCAATCTGGCAACGTTGGAGATCTAGAAAAGGGTAGAGCCACAAAAAAAGAAGACTAACTTATTTGTTTTCTAGTGTGTTTGCTTTTTCGTGGTAGAGCTGTCTACTTGGCGAATGCTAGACAAGATTAGCAACACCAATGTTGATCGAATACTGCCATTATAACGTGGACCACACCATAGTATTTTTATTCAAAACGAATTTGGTACGAAATCTACAATATCACTCACACTTGAGATGCAGCCGTGATCAATGAGGAATCTTCAAACCAGTAATTCATATTCAATAATGAATAGTTATTTTCTGTATAATAATAATAATACTAAGGGTGATGTTCATATAAGCTCTTAGGCTTGTGCTTGAGTAATGAGTGAGAGGAATGATGATGAGAGATGACGACTACTTTTTAGGTAGTCGGGACCGACGGCTTATCGTCTCCTCCGAGAGACGGGATCCCCTCTTCAGAATATTCAAGTATTCAAGTGGTATGAATAGTAATTATTCAATAATGTATTCGTGAAGGAGAAAGCCATCTGAAAGGTGTAATTTTACCGTTGTGTTGTGTGTTCAATTTCAATTTATGTTTTTCATTCTCATTCTCGAGGTGTAATTTTCAAACAAAATCACTGTAATCAATGATACTTGAATGGCAAGTTTCAAATTCTTCACAAAAAACATCTTTTTAATCATCTCACTCTCGTTGGACGAGCTTTAGCGAGTTCTCATTTTTGATTTACTGAATGCAGAGTCGTTGTCCGTCTGTTTGTATGTTCTACAATAACTTTAGAGAGAGTTAATCAATCAGCTTCAAATTTTGAACACGTATTCTTCGAACCTTTTTACAGGTCAAGTTCGTTGGACAACTCACTCCTTCGTCTTTTTTCAGGATAAAAAAATAATATTGAAAGTGTATGAGAAAAAATCTGGTGTGGTGCACTCACACAACTTTCCTTGCCGTTATGAAAATTGATCAACTGACGCTAGTGCTCCCGCGCATCTCAAGTCCAGTTTTCTAGGATCTGAGCCAGCTGGTGACAGGACAATAACGCTGGAGACACACGAAGTCTGCTATCTCTCCATAGTGAATGATTTAATAGAATCAACAGTTGCCAACAGTTTGCAATTGAATAATCTTATTTTCTCTAATTTCGAACTTATTTTCAATTCTAGGTGAAAATGTAGAAATTTCCATGCTCAATCTTTTTCAATTGAAATTTTTTGTTCAAATTGCATCTCAAGCCTGATAATTGAAAATCTAAAATCAAACTTTGCATAGATGGTACAGTGCACCTGAAATTTTTACAGATGAACTTTCTGTCAACTTGCTCTTTAAGTAAAGAAACTCAAAATTTGAAAAATAATCAAATAAGGATTAATTAATTAAATTCAATAAATAATCTGCCAATATATATGGCTCCTTTTGGGCGCCACCCAGTCTTTTCGACTGGGAAATGATAGTTCCCGGATAAACACCAGGAAAATGGTAAAATATAAATAAAACTAACCTGAAACTCTTACTCTGGGTCGTGGATTCGGGATTTGTTGAATAAAACAAAAGATTTCCCTACAAGATTCAAATCCTGAAAACTCAACTATGCAGGTTTAAACTGCCCGAACTGTGACAGCCTATAATTGAAATCTCAAGACAGAATCCTTCAGGTAAGCAATGACTTCACAAACGGTTTAAAGAATACGGGCCTCGAAAAAAAATTCGAAATCTATTTACGTGAAAAACCATGCAGCCTTGATTCACAGACCAAAAGTCGACTCAATCTTGTTTGTATAGCATGGAGCTAAAATCATAATATTGCCTTCACGAAACGTGATAAAACACACGTTTCATCTTTGTACATTGGATATCTTCTCGCTTTATCAATTATCTACATTTAATAATGAAATCCGCGACCAGATTTCCAATTCACAAAATAATATTTCAAAAATAGAATAGGTTTTGATGTCATGTATGACATATCAGCCGCCCACCGGCAGACTGGACACTCAGTCTTAAACCCGGGTTCCGAATAAAACAAAAAAAGACATAAGGAAATCCATGCTCTACAAACAATAGTGTAAACCGCAACCACAGATCAACTTTATGCTATCACAATCTAATCTATACTAAATTATAAAATCATATATTGACTCGAAAAATGCTGACAGCAAAATTTTTCAGCAACAATAATTAGATTAACAAAACATTTACTGATTGACATGGAACATTCTGTGTAGGCACAACAACAAATTAATTACAACACAAAACTACGACAAACATTTTGTCGTGACATAGTTACTATGGTAAACAATCATTACAAGATCTACTTCTCAACCTATAATCATGCACCTGCGTTGTGCAGCTCCAAAAATAGAAAAATAAATGATATTGTCAAATGACAAAATATGGATATGACAACTTAGGTAAGTACCTATTATTAAGAAGAGAATAATTTATATAAAATACAATAAGACAATTCAATGAGGAAACTACGTTTTGAAAACAAAAGACTCTTTAAAAACTCGAATGTTAGAAGCTCAATAATCAAGTATCCCTAATAACGATACTTGGCTTAGCCGTGTTAAACGTTACGAGATTGAAAATATACAATTTTATAGTTAAATAAACACATAACAAAGAGCAGTAACAGTAACATTAACCAGCCGAAAACAATATAAAAAACAAAGCTAGTAGAATTAACTATATTATCCCAACTATTTGGTAATTCAACTTTTTCGAAAATATTTGAAGAGATACGATCATGAACAATGATTTCAGGAATCATTAAATGAATATCATCCTTTAAAATTTCACTAATGTTATTGAAAGATGGCCCTCCGTGTGGTTTGAAAACATTAAAATTGAGGGAATTGAGCTTTACCAAATGTAAAGGCAAATAATGTTGAATTTGAGGAATACTAGAGGTTTAAATCATAAGGAAACGTAGCACGTACCACCACGTGATTCTTCTCCTCCACAGAGCAGCTACATGGAAGATCCAGATAAGTCGCTCCGGGATGATGAGGTTCTAGTGCGTGAGACGATCCATCCTCGCATGATATACGAGATCCTTGTTGAATATTGGAAATGATGTACTCCGTAGGTGAATATTCCACAACAGCCATCGCCTCTCCTGCCGGACTACAGTCCAACCGGCAAAATTGGTGTAGCTCCCGAAGATCCGGCGACGACAAAACGTGCTCCATACACCGTGATGAAATGTGACCATCCCTCAGGCTCCTTGGTAAGTAGCAGAGGAAGTCCTCCTGCGGCTGACAGGTAGACAAATGACGACCGGAGATAAGTTGCATCCGTCCGTCTCGCACCCGCTTAGCCAGCACGAAGTCCTTCGTCGGCAGCTGACACGATTGGTTCCTGAAGTATTCGGCGCCAGGATATGATGAAACAGCTGATACTGCCCGTCTGCGCTTATTAATGGCACCTTCAAGCTCAACACAACTGCCTCATCCCTGAAGATACATGTAGTAAGGGGAAGTTCATAGTAGCGCTGCAGCTCCTCTAACGACACAGCTAGACGATATCCTTGCAATTTATAATGTTTCTCCAGCTTGAATAAATCCGTTTGCAAAATAACTGGATTCACCATGCTGGGTGATAGATGCTTCTTGTCACAACGCTCCCGCGCTGAACTAATGAACTCCTGCCTTGCCAATACGTTAATGTGTGAATAAAGATGAAAAACGTTTGCGAGAAGTTGCTGTTTAAAAAACAAATCCTCCTCATACTGATTTTTTTTTTTGAATGTTCAGAATTTAATTCTCCACAATATTACATAATTCAAAATTCCGGTCAAACATAAGGTATCCCTTATTATAGTTATTACTCCTTTTATGGATATTATTTCTAGTCCTTTGAAGTTTGCTACCATGTCTCTAGCCCACCCAATTGAAAGGGCTACGCGCTGTCCCTGGAATATAAGGATCTATATGGCCCGTAATAAATTGGGACTCCATGCTGAGATACCACATTCTGGTAAATATATATATATTTTTTTTTAATTTATTTATTTTTGTATATGATACCTTGTCAAGCAGCCTCTTTAGGGTTCGCTTAAGATAGCTTATTTATTCAATAAACGTTTTTTTTTCTATTATTATTCTATTCTATTCCACTTATGCCTACTATAATGAACTTTATGCCTACTCACCATTGGATGCAATCATTCTGTAAAATTTCTGCTCCAATTGGAGTTGATGATTCTTGGTCTTAAATGGTTCCTGTGGAAATGCAAATAAGCAAAACACAAAAACACAAAAAGTACCCTAATATAATGAGGTCCACGTTATAATGGCCGCATTTGATTTATAGACTATTGCCCTTGCTATCCTTGTCAATCATTCGAAAAGCAGGTAGCGTTATCCTTTTCTACCTCTGTAGCATTTCCAGATCGTTTTTCAACAATGTGGAAATAATTAATTAACAAAATATTCAATCTCATTTATGGAATTCATTATTGAATCATTGAAAAATATATTTTCTGGCCGAATAAAATATAATTTACGTTTTTCCATATAATGATCGTTTTTCAACAATGTGGAAATAATTAATTAACAAAATATTCAATCTCATTTATGGAATTCATTATTGAATCATTGAAAAATATATTTTCTGGCCGAATAAAATATAATTTACTATTTTTAAAAATAATGAACAGTTTCATCAGAGATACCGGTCTCAGCTATCCTCTTTAGAAGGAAGTGGCAAGGAAGAGAATCGGCAACGCTGTTATCCTTTCTTTCTGAACTGTCATTATAATGTGGACCTATAATAACTAAACTTTAGTAACAAACTAGTATTTAAATACACATATTATTAATTTCATGTTTTAATTATATTCTTTCTATACTGTACTAAGTATATACAGAGTGAGTCATTTATGCATGGGAACCCGTCAATAAGTTGGAGACTGTTGTAGATAAAATACTGTTACTTTTAGGATAAGTTATTGGTCGTAAACTCTACCGTTTGACTACAACTGAATTTCAAACCCCTCATTTTAAATGTAAACACCCATTGTGTGGTACATATTATTGAAGGGCTTTTCAAAACAAGAAGAAACATCAATAAAAATGTTCTATGATACTTGCATCCAAAATGGAGGCTCATTGATGTTTTAATTTTTAATGGAATGAGGGTTGTAACTATAATATTTTAAATGTAAGCACCCATCGTGTGGTGAATAATTTTTAAAACAAGAAAGATGGCATCAATAAAAATGTTATATGATTCTTGTATCCAGAATGAATTGAAGTTTTAGTTTTTTTAAGAAATGATTGGTGAAACTTCAATCAGCTGCCATTTTGGATACAAATATCATAGAACATTTTTATTGATGTTTCTTCTTGTTTTGAAAAGCTCTTCAAAATTATGTACCTACCATACAATAGGTGTTTATACATTTAAAATATTCGAGTTACAACCCTTAAGTCACCCCCTTTATGAGGGGTTGAAAACCAGTTGTATATGTCAAAAGGTAGAGTAATCGATTATTGAAGGGTTCCCATACATGTGACTCACTCTGTATAATAATATTAAGCCTACTTATTCAAAAAAATGATCCATATCTCACGCTACCAAAAGTGTATTTTCCTCATAAAGAACAGACTCTTTTTCACACACAGGCTTGAAAATCTTCGTTCTCTCTCTCACACTCTCTCTCACTCTCTCTCTCTCTCAAAATCTCTCAATCCCTCTTTCTCTATCTCACTGTATCTCTCTCTCACTCAATCAACCTCTTTCTTTTTTTCTCTCTCTCTCGTTCCTTCCTCTTTTTCGCTCCTCTCCCTCCTTCTCTCTCTCTCTCACTCTATTCCTCTCAAAATCTCTCAATCCCTCTTTCTCTATCTCACTGTATCTCTCTCTCACTCAATCAACCTCTTTCTTTTTTTTTCTCTCTCTCGTTCCTTCCTCTTTTTCGCTCCTCTCCCTCCTTCTCTCTCTCTCTCTCACTCTATTCCTCTCAAAATCTCTTAATCCCTCTTTCTCTATCTCTCTGTATCTCTCTCTCGCTCAATCAACCTCTTTCTTTTTTCTCTCTCTCTCGTTCCTTCCTCTTTTTCGCTCCTCTCCCTCCTTCTCTCTTTCTCTCTCTCACTCTATTCCTTCCATCTATCTATAATATTCATAGATAACCAGAACTATTTCAAAATATATTCTTCCTCTTCAATATGGAAAAATAGAATCGATGTAGGTACAGAGCTATTCGATCGTAACTTAAACGATAGAATAAAATATCTATAATGATCTATGATCTATTCTATGAATATGGATCTATGATCTATACTAGAAATATATGCTCATTTATTATTAATTTCAAGGTATTAAACAAATTAATTTTATGACTGAAATCATACTTACAAGTTTTATAGCAACTATTTCGTTGTTGTAGATGTTTTTACCTGCCAGAAAGTAACAAGAATTATTGAATAAATTCTACAAGATCAAAAAAATCTTTGTAGGTGGTATATTACAACTATAACCGATTGAACGAAAAAATTATAGTAAATGGAGAAAGTGAATAATAATTATATAGAGACATACATTTCAATATATAGAGACAGTGAAAATAAAAATCTACTTTGTGAAAATAATTAAGAACTGAAAATTTTGTGAAGTAAACAACCACAAGACTTAACCTATTTCGGACTATGTGTAACCTTATCTAAATTTGGGAGAGGAATAGCACAAGGTTACCTTATTTTTTCTCTCCCTATCATTTCAATGATGTAGACTACTTATTGTTTGAATCAATATAAAGAATAAAAAATGAAGTGAATGAGACAGAGAGCGTTCTGCGTTCCTATAGGTTTCTTTTTTATTTAATGCGATTTTTTCTTGTGCGTGGGTAATGGAAAGTGCGTTTGTGAATTGATGCGATGATCAAACGTCCATGCCTTCGGCAGGATTCGAACCTACGAAACAGGTAGAACTAGCAGACCGAAGTTTGTAACGCTCCTTTCCACTAGACCAACCCGGCCAGCAATATTCTACATCTATACAGTACCAAGGAGATTCATCTAAAATATGGATATAGAAACCTAAAGTCGCAGATAGGTACAGTAGCTCTTTTTCTGACCAATATTAATATCGATGAGTGATAAAAATTATTAATAAACATGATGAGTTAATAGCTGCCTTAACACAACTGTTTGATAATTTTAAACAAGAGCAAAATGCTAGGTTTGATGAGCAAAATGCTAAGTTTAATGCTAGGTTTGATGATATGAAGCAAGAATTTGCTGAAACATTGAGAGATAATCATGAAGATGAAAACAAATTGAAGCATGATAATAGTAGTGTTAAGATACAAGATCAGCTCATTCAAGTTTCTGACAATGTAGGCCTAGTTACTGTTGTTGAAAAAATCAACCCTAATGAGATAGTAGAATTGAGTAAAGAAGTAGGTAGGGAGTTGTCTTCATTGAAAGTCAACTATCAAGAAAGTACTATTGCTACATTGAAGGTTAGGAAAACAGTAAACAAATCGAATGTTTCTATGGATCAGATTACTACATCGAAAGTTAGGAAAACAGTAAATAAAATGAATGATTACATGAGACAGGTTTCTGTAGAGGTTAGGAAAAATGTAAACAAAATGAATCTTGCTTTGAGTCAAGTTGATGAGTTCAACTTTCAACTGAAAATTGAAAAGGTGTATGCAATGCATTCTCAAGTGAACATGACGAACTTTTGTAGGCAAAACTGCTTGGTTGAAATAAATGAACCCATGAACAATAAAATCATGTTCTTGAAGAAAACAAAACGCAAAGTCTCCATCGATGTGTTAGTATTCAAAGGTTGTTTCAAGTTGCTTACTTACAAGATGATGACAGTGAATCACATGATGAAAGGGTATTCCCCAACACACAATGATTAGGAATCCTGTGTCATGCCGGGATTCAGAATAGCAATGACCGTAAATACTACGTATGGTAAGAGTCCATAATTGTATCTTTTTTCTTTCCTGTAGCCTATTTTCTTGGCCCTTAATCTTTTCAATTTTCGATTCTTTCCTGTCTTTGTGTAATATTCAGTAAAATTCTTCTATGATGCATATCTTAACCAATCTTGTCCATAGTCATTTAAATTTGTATTTTTCTGAAATAATTTTGGAAGTTAAAATAGTAGCTTATTTTCCTAATCTTTAATTTGTTGATAAAACTTAACTTTTCTAAAATCTATCCATTGTTGTGTAAATAATTGTTTGCTTGCGGTATATTTTTTCATCATGTATTACATATTTTAATCATGTCTATTTTTTTCAGGTATCATATTAGGTAATTAGGTTTTTCAGAGCAATTATGTCCCATGTTCTCATCTTTCATTGCATATCGTGCCATAAGCCATATGTAATTAGGTTATAGTTTTCTTCTGGGCTTTTAACCCATTTTGCATTTTATTTTTTCTTTGCTGTCCAATACTTTGGATTTTTGGTAGACAAGTAGGTGTGATTTTTTTTAGAGGTGTGGGCGTGAACCACATACGGCTGGACTCGATTATCTGACCTACTTGTTTGCGATATAAAAACCTTATGACTGCAACAACAAATGTTTGTAAAACCTTTTGCATACTTTTGTTTTTGTGGTCCGATACTAGAGTCTGCTATCACATTGCCTTACAGACATCTAGGAACTATCCACCCAGTCACAATAGTCAACATATTTTTTCCTTCACCAGTTGTTTTTGTGGGAGTGATAGCTCACAATTATAACAAATTAGAGTCATACTTGGAATTTACAAAATTCCATAGTAGTATATTTTATTAAATATACTTCCTCATGAAAGTTCAGTACTGACATGTAGGATAGGCTCTAATTAATCTTTCTCTTCTTTGTATTGTTTTAGGGAATTTATTTACCCAGTTTTCTTTTTCTCTTGTTTGTATTTTTTAGGGAACTTATTTACCCATTATTCATCTTGATCATCTTTGTATTATAATCTTGAAATGTTTATACTTATTATACAGTCTTTAAATTTTAAATTATTTTAAAAAATAATTGGTTTAATTTAAAACGTTGTGTTATATTATCAATTGAAATGAGTTAAAGGCTAAAATTTTTCTAAAGTGTTTTGTAATTGATATTTTTTTTTTAAATTTTAAAACTGTTTGTTCTATAAATTTTGATATGATTGATTATCGTTTGAAATGGATGCTGGAGTGTATGTAGAATTTTTAGTGGGGTTTGTTGATTAGAATTTTGCTGGTATGTGATTGTTTTTTGAGATGGAAACCCATTATTGCCTAAAGAAGGAATAACAGAGGTTATGACTTAGAGAGGCAGTAATGAGATAATATTTTTTGTGTTGATTACTTATGTTGATTGCCATAGATGCAAAAATAATGATTAATAATGTTGATTGCCATAGATGCAAAATGATGATTAATTATGAATATTGTTTGCCTTTGAAGCAAAATATTATTGATGTTTTGAATGGTTTCTTGTTTAATGATTGATAGTAAAGTTTTGTCATGAAATGTAGTTTGTGTTTAGAACATTGAAGAGTCGAAATAAACTATAGTATCCAACAAACGATAATTAACAATATTAAATAATTTGCTTTTTATACAATTTTTGAACAAAATTAAAACTAAATAATTTTGAAACCCTGAATGATAAATCATAAATGTGAAATGAACATGCTATAAATGAAATGTTATATTAAATAATAATGAAATGCAAATATATTATGAAATGATTGAATAGAAGACCAAATGTCTGAAATTATTGAAATATGTATTGAAATTAAATTTTTGTTGTGTTGTTATGATGTTTGTTTTTTACAATTTTGATAATGATACAGGGTGTTATGAAATTATATTTCTATTTTGAAGAATGGATTAAAATGTTGATATTTGAACAGTGAATAAATGAATGATTTTTTTTAAATTTATCATTGATATGTCCATATTTCACAATTTATGTATTGCTGACTGTATAATAAGATGTTAACAAATTTCAATTTTATATATATTTAAAATTAATTTTATGTGTATTAGATTGTATGGATAGCCTAATCAAGTTTTTCTTCTTAGTTTATAAGCATTTTAAGACAACAGGTACAGCACAGACATTAACATTGAAATAGTTATCATGTGAATCTCGAAATCAGTAACAAGTGAACGCCATGAAGAGTGTTAAGAACATTTGGGTGATTTTCAAACTAGTGTGACATATCTACGCCTAAATCTACGCTGCAGCCTAAACCAATAACTACGCTAATATCAACGCCGATGCCTGTGCTGATATCAATGCCTGCGCCAATGCCAATAGCTACGTCAATGCCTGCGCCAATGCCAAAATCTGCGCCAATGCTGCACCAATGCCAATAGCTACGCCAATGCCTGCACCAATGCTGATGCCAACAACAAAAATCAATGCCAATGCCTGCGCCAATGCCAATAGCTACGCCAATGCCAAAATCTGCGCCAATGCCAAAATCTGCGCCAATGCCAACAACAAAAATCAATGCCAATAGCTACGCCAATGCCTGCGCCAATGCTGATGCCAACAACAACAATCAATGCCAATGCCTGCGCCAATGCCAATAGCTACGCCAATGCCAAAATCTGCGCCAATGCCAACAACAAAAATCAATGCCAATAGCTACGCCAATGCCTGTGCCAATGCTGATGCCAACAACAACAATCAATGCCAATGCCTGCGCCAATGCCAATAGCTACGCCAATGCCAAAATCTGCGCCAATGCCAACAACAAAAATCAATGCCAATAGCTACGCCAATGCCTGCGCCAATGCTGATGCCTACGCCAAAATCTACGCCGATGCCTGTGCTGATGTCAATGCCTGCGCCAATGCTGATGCCAAAATCTGCGCCAATGCCAACAACAAAAATCAATGCCAATAGCTACGCCAATGCCAAAATCTGCGCCAATGCTAATGCCAATGCCTGCGCCAATGCCAATATCAACGCCGATGCCAAAGCCGACACCAAAGCATACACAAATAGCAATGCCAATGCTTATTGCTGACTCTGTATCTCAAACTTCAACACTACTGCATTACCTGGAGGTAATTGCCATCCATGTTCACATTCACAACTTTGAATTCAGAAGAACAGTCACAGTATCATGAAAGAATTGATTCAAAAAATCCTCTCCTAAATTATTCCTGTATGCAGAACTCTAAACCTTGAAAGCTGAAAATATCAAAAAACCAAACCTTACCTAAATTAATCCTCACCTAAATTAATCCTGTATGCAGCGTCTATCTCTTTTCCAAAAAACGAATTACATTGTCATTTCAAGCCTGAAATGTACATTGTATAATTACAAACATGATACAAAATTTATGTGACTCTGTATTGAATTTGGAATGCAGCTGTCTACTACAAACATGAAGCAATGCTAACTGAGATGTCACCTGTATCGAGTTTGGAATGCAGCCGTCTACTACAAACATGAAGCAATGCTAACTGAGATGTCACCTGTATCGAGTTTGATATGCATCAGTCGACTACAAGTATCAGCCCAACACTACCTGCATCCAGATCAGCCCAACACTAACGTCATCACACTGGAGTCACACTTAACTGAAAATCATACTGAGTGCCTTAACGGACTGTTTTCCAAAATGTGCATCAATAAAATCAACCGCGTCAATAGTGAAAGAAATGAACATTTTTTGATTTATTGTAATTTTTATGTGAAAATTAAATGTAACAATTCATCAATTCACTTAAAAAAAAAAAAAAAAAATAATAATAATAATAATAAATTTTTCATTCAACATACTAAATTTTTTTATGCAATAAAAATTAAATTTTCTATCTATTAAATTTATGTGCAATTTCAAAAAACTATTCTTTACATATTAAACTTTCTGTTGAGATATTTTTCTTTAAATTATAAAGCTAAATCAAAAGTAATATTGATATTCTATATTTTGAAATATTGTTTGGAAACATATAACAAACGCTATTGATGAATTTTTATAATAATTTTCAATATTTTTGGATGACATGTAATGTTTTTCTAGAAAAAATTGTTACTGTTCTCAAATTTAAATTTCAACAATTTTCATTAGGGTGACATGTATTGTTTTTCTAGAAAAAATTGTTACTGTTCTCAAATTTAAATTTCAACAATTTTCATTAGGGTCAATGTAATTTTTTTTCTTTAAATTTTCAAACAGTAAAATTTTTTTATGTCAAGAGGGGGGTATTTGTAATATTACATTTTTCTTCTCACATTTGAATCGAATCTTCAATTCGAGATCTATGGAACTTTATAGTAAATGTCAGAGTTATCAATAGACGGATAAACTTTTTGATGGAGAATTTATTATCGTAAATGTTTGTTGCATTGTTCCATAATGTCACCGAGGCAGGGTTAACAAATTACTGGATAAACAGTTTATTTAAATAGAATATATATAAAAAATTTTAAAATAACATTTTCAAAATAAAGTTTTATTGAGAACAGATGTAGAATATGAATTCTAAACTTGTAAATTATAATATTTTGGTGACGTGTCTATAATGTGGGAGGCGTTGTCTTCGTGACTGGCAACTTGTGTCTTTTTCCTGTTCGATCTTCTTCTGAAAAACATGGCTGGCTGTTGCTTGTATAATTTTGTGCTCTGAGTTATTGTCTGTTTAAATGAATTTATTAATGTTTTAGATTGAAGTTTATATAAATTTTTGTGCAAAATTCGCTATTAGTGTAGTAAAGCCAATAGCCACTGTGTTTCAACTGTAAACTAGATAAGTATTTTAGTTCGTAGTTACTTGAAATCATTAGGCTTGTAAGTTATTGTTCTTTGTATATTTCTGTGTTTTGCCAAAATTTTCATCTGAAGATTATAAGTTAATTTGCTCTGAAAACTGGATTTCTCATTCATAGGCAATAGATCCATTCACAGTTTATCAAGAATCTATTTTATTGGAGCCGACAACTTTCCTTAGGTGATAGGTGTTAAATGCTAATCCAACCGTTTAAGGAAAAATTGGTAGCACGGCAATATGTTGCGCATTTATGGCGAAACAGGATAATAGATTTTCATGAAATTTGACAGGCATGTTCCTTTTTTAATTGCGCGTCGACGTATGTACAAGGTTTTTGGAAATTTTGCATTTCAAGGATAATATAAAAGGAAAAAGGAGTCTCCTTCATACGGCAATATTAGAGTAAAAATCAGTCTATAGAGTTATTCATCATACATCAGCTGACAAGTGATTACGGTACACAGATGTATGGAGAAGCCAGTCTATTGCTGTATTTCCATAAGGTCTATAGTTTCAATCAGGTACTTGTGGATGAGAATACTGCGTGTGGTTTACTGTTCACAGAACTACTAGTATATAATGCCATTGAATAAAGATAGGAGAACAGCGTTTCTCTGCCTTGCCACGGCCTACTATATAGAAGATAGCTGATTCCGGTATATTTCATGCAAGATCAACTGTTTATTCATGTTGAAATAATCTATTATATTTTATTCACTTTTGAATACTTAAATTAAGACATAGCAGTCTGATTTCTATGATAAAAAGCTATTTATGGTTCTACTCTCGTTTGTGAAGCGCTTTCGGACGCTAAAAATCAGAGTGCTATGTCAAGCAGAGGTGTGCTCAAGCACAGACTACTTGGGGCATAGCCACTGCACCACTGCCCCACTGCACCTGTGGAGATGTGCAGACGATGCAGCACTTGGTCGAAGACTGCCCACTGTATTCCTATGAATAAGGGGGACTCAATGGTATTCACCTGGCGGATGAGCGTGCCATGTCTTGGCTGGAGGGGACTGTGAGAGAGCTTGGCATTTGACCTACCAAAAATGAAGAAAACCCGACGAGACATATTTATGTTGAATATTATGAACCCTATATGTACGTTTGATTCATTAGTTAGTCTATATGTTGTTGTTTGTGTGTTTTATTACTGAACTGGGCCTGAAAAAAGCATAAGCATATATTTATTTATTTTATTTATTTAGCGTATGGCAGTATACACAACACATTTATGATCACAAAATTCGAAAAAAAAGAAAACAATAGAAAATTCATATATAAAACGAATGAAAATTTCTTAGTCACTTTTGACCTGGAAATTAGAGGCATGCTTCCAGGGTATTTAAGTAGGCTATTGATGCTGGTTCAGCCACCAGGAAATCTTCATGTGCACCCGTGTATGCTGAACTGGGACACTCCTCCACTATGTGTCTCACAGTCTGGACTGCTCCACACTCACAGAAAGGGGAGTCAGCCTTCCCCCACTTATGCATCAGATAGGCACATCTACCATGATGAGTTCGTACCCTATTCAATGCCGACCATGTTTTACGAGGCAAATCGAAGCCTGGTGGCATTTTGGCTACAAATGGGATGTCAATGTTCTGCTTTGCTGATAAACTCTTGAGTCTTTCTAAGTATCAATAAATCTGTGGTTTTTTGACAATTTCTTAGTCGTTTTCATTCAATATGAATAATTACCACAATATTAACTTCTCAACTACACAAAAAATATATATATATAAATAAACGATTATTTCATCAAGAATGAACAGTTAATATTACATCAGATATGCTGGAATCGGCTTATAGGTATTCTATAGAAGGCAGTGGCAAGGCAGAGCTTATGTGCATCGTTAAAAAACGATATGGCAACGTTGCAGAGGTATGGGAGGATAGCGTTATCTGCTTTGTCGAATTCTTCATATTTTTTCCATGATTATTTAAAATCTTTGTATTTCCTGAGTTAGTTACAATAAATTTTTGTTATCTGTATTATTTATTTTTGCATAAGTATCATTTCTTTCATTTTTTATCATTTGTATTTGTAAACTTTTTATTGTAAAGGAGACATATTTGGGGAAACCCGTTGACTAATAAATTGAGGATGGATAAATAAATATCACTGTTTATCGAATAATGTCATTATAACGTTATCCTCAGTATAGGGAAGGACACATCCCTATCTTTCATGAACTAAATATTCAAAGTGAATTCTCAAAAGTAATAAAAAAGTGCTAGCCTAATAAATAAATAAATATAGTAGGGATTAAATTCTAGCACGGTACTGTATATAGAAGAAGACTACCAGTCCTATATATAGCGTGATTTCTTCTTGTATATACCGTGATTCCTAGTTTATGTAGTGTACAGTGTTTAATACACAACTAATGTTGTGTCATACATAAACATATATTTTATGTGTATAGGTATATGTGAAATATAATTTCTGACGTTGTCCATAACTATTGTAATGTTGAACGGCAATACAATTATATTTATTTATGTATTGTCAATTACCCATACGAACTTCACCAAAGTTTCCTTTGCCAATTTTGCGACCAACTTTAAAGTTAGGGCCAACCATCATTAAATTAGTGCTTGAAACATTGAGCAAAGTTCTTCTGCCTTCGGAAACAGTTGATTCTCGGCGGTTTTCCAATTCATCCTGTTCCAAACAACATCAAAATTGAAGCGGAGAATTACAGCGGAGGTCTACCTATATATTGAGGTCCACGTTATAATGGCAGTATTTGATTAACATTGGAGTAGCTATCCTTGTCTCTATCATTCAACAAAGCAGATAGCGCTATCCTTTTCTACCTCTGCAATGTTTCCAGATAGTTTTTCAACTATGTAGGTACAAATATAGTTGATTGACAAAATATCCAATCTAAATAACGAAAGTTCATGATTTGATCATTGAAAAATATTTTTTCTAGCCGAAAAAAAAATTTAATTGATTATTTTGAACAAGAATGAGCAGTTGATATCACATCAGATATACCGGTATCAGCTATAGAAGGCAGTGGCAAGGCAGAAAATTGGCTGTTCTCCTATCTTTCTCTACTGCCATTAAAGGGTAGACCTCACTTTAGTTCTAATCAACATAATTTCAATTTCAAGCTAATAGAATATCTAGATACGAATAAACAGGCAGATAAATGTAGATTCACACCACATCATTCATCTTGAAAATCCGTATAAACCGATATAGGCTACCGGTACCTAATTAATTCCAAAGCCAGAACTGTTGATTTTTTCAATGCCTCTACCTCTCATAAGCCACGTATACACCAAAGTAGTCAACAAAATGTTGTTTACTGATAATAGTTTTTTGTTTTATTAAAGTGGTGAATTTTTTTAGTACAAAACAAGTTAATTGTTGCTGTGCTTATTGAAAAATTGGCAACATAATGCCAAAATGTTTTGAAGTATTAGTTGAAACTCTGGTGTAAAGGTGGCTTTAAAGTTACTCAGTAGGCCTATAATGTTTATTTGCGTACAGTTTGCTACAGCGCACACTTTAAGGCAGACGCATTCAGCAATAACAGACGAATTTATGCAGACAGACGGAGGGAACATTCCTCTTTAGGCGTTCAAATTCTGCAACACACGCAAACGTTCGTCTGTCTGTACATGTCTGCATTCATACGTTTGACTTTTTATGTACCGTATGTTTGTTGTAATCGTTTTCCTCACAGCTTAAATAATAATCAACATTTTTATATTCAACTCACCGCAAATATTTGCGATAAAGCTGAAGTTTTGATCTATCTGTTGATATGAGAGGGTTGATTTTAATTGAACAGTGTATAGCGTATAAACAAAGTTGTTTTTAGCAATATGTGCATAAAAGCAGGTAGGTGGGTACTTTCAAAACTGTACGAAAAGATGCCCTAATTGCTTGTAGGGAGTTTTCACTTTTCTACATAAATTAAAAAACAATTTATAATACTTAAATTTTAAAAACACATTTATAAAGTAAAAATGCACTTGAACCTACTATTGGTGGCCTCTCTAGACTAAGTTTCTACAGTATGATTATGACCCACACCAGGTCAAAACGATCGTCACTACCAATATAGCCTAGTACGGTACAGTAAGTGTATTTTTACTTCATAAGTGTTTTTTAAAATTAAAGTTCTATTTCATTAGTAAAAAAATACGGATATGAAACAAAGCTATTCGTAGTATTTAAAAAAATAGGAATGTCTTTCTTTAAATATTTTTGTTATTGCAGTTATGTTTACTTTGAAAAGCAAAACAAATCAAATAATAAAATATATTGATAAATTCACAGATAATTTAAATTCATGATTGAAAATTAAGTAATTAACTAATAAGTACAGAATGTAAATAGAGAATCAGTAATCGATGTATTAACTCACCATTATTCCAAGTTGTTTATTTATCTCTAACCAAATTATACACCTTTCAAATATTGGTGATCTTAATTTCCAGTAGGTTATTTACTACATAACGATTTTTTAATGGAGATTTTCAAGTTTTCACTTAAATTTAAAGGTTAACACCAAGAAATCCATGGGATTAATCAAGGTCACTCTATTGTCATTGGAGCTAATAGATTAGAATATTTTTATCATCAATCCTAAAAAGTGTGTATGCAAGCCAGTTATAGATAAGCAAGATAACAGCTGATAAGAGCAATTTTTCTATACTGTATTTTAAGGGTATAGAAACCTGTAACCATTGAGGCACTTTTTGCACCAGTGTTCTCAATTGAAATTTCAACATATTTCGGAAATTTGTAGCTATTTTTTTAAAAAACAGCAACTTGTTCTTTTTACAAAAAATAATTATTACTATTTGAAGAAAACTAGGCTATTTGTGAACAAAATTTTGTTGACAACTGTAGTGTAGGCGAAACGTGGCTTTACACAGTATGTAGTCAAATATGAAATCTCATAATTATTTCAAATAATATAATATTATGAAGTACCTCTAGTGGTACTGGAAAGTTGATAGTTCATATCGTCATCATATCCAGTCGAATATTTTTTATCTAGTCAAAGTAGAAGTATAGCCTAAAGCCGTGTTCACATCTAACTTGCAAACTAATTTTTCAACAAATTGCGGCAATTTGTTACCAATTTCTTAAAAAGTACAGCAACAATTTAGTGTTGTCAACTTATGAAAATCCTTGTTTTCAACAAAACTTTTGTTTTCAAATTTTTGTTGGAAAAGTTGGCAACAAAGTGTCCCCTCTTTACAAGCCCACGCCGACTGCGCTCTAGCCTTGTTTTTGTAAATCTAAATTTGTTCATCAGTGAACATAATTTATAATATAATAAAGAAAAGAACTGACTTATAAATGTACGGGATAGGAAATGCAGGAATGACCAATCATCACGTCCCAAATACCTACTGAACTTGAAATATTGCATTTATAATAGAGTGGGTGAAAAATACGAGAACGGCTTCATATCTCATACAGAAAGGTAATTTAATGGTGGGTGTTATCGGGGATCCTACTAAATTGAAAATACTACTTTACTATGACTTCAAAAATCTGGTCCGCCATCTTGGATCCGCCATATTGAATGCGATACATAATTTCGATACGAAATTACAAGAAAAATGAATGGTGAAAACCGCACATCGATATATCTCAAACCGTTCAGAAGATATTCACATTATTAATCAATACTATTCAAAGCAGAAAGGCGAGAGAAAAAATATAAGAACGGCTTAGTATCTCATAAAAGATTGTGATTCCAAGGTGGGTGTGATTGGGGATCCCTCTCAAATTTAAAATACTACTTTACTAAGACTTCAAAAATCTGGTCCGCCATATTGAATGCAACTTTATTTTTTTAAATGGGAAGGTTGTCATGCTATACATGATTTCGATGCGAAATTTCAAGAAGAAATGAATGGTGAAAGCCACACATCGATATCTCAAACTGTTCAGAAGATATCCACATTATTAATCAATACCACTTATGTATTTCATTATTTCTGATATGCATGATATTGATTAATAATGTGAAAATCTTCTGAACGGTTTGAGATATCGATGTGCGGTTTTCACCATTCATTTGTTCTTGAAATTTCGTATCGATATCATGTATCGCACGACCACCTTCCTATTTAAAAAAAATAAGTTGCATTCAATATTGCAGATCCAAGATGGTGGACCATATTTTTAAAGTCTTAGTAAAGTAGTATTTTCAATTTGAGTAGGATCCCCGATCACACCCACAATCAAATTACCTTTGTGTATGAGATAAGAAGCCATCTCAGACTTTTCACCCACTCTGTATATATTCTCAATTTATCGCGAAAAATCCTGTTTTTGACAACATTTTCGCCATTTTAGCCGCCATCTTGAATTACATTTGATCGAAATTGTTCGTGTCGGATCCTTATAGTGTAAGGACCTAAAGTTCCAAATTTCAAGTCATTCCGTTAATTGGGAGATGAGATATCGTGTACACAGACACATATACACACACACACATCAATACCCAATAACCACTTTTTTGGACTCACGGACCTTGTAACGTATATAAATTTGGAAATTGGGGTAACTTAATTTTTTTCGGAAAGCAATACTTTCCTTACCTATGGTAATAGGGCTGGAAAGTAAAAATATCTAATAGAATTTTACAAGATGATTGATCAAAACATTACCTTTTCTTACCAGATCCCAATCTTGAAAATAGTAATGTTTTTAATTCGTCAAATTTCCAGTTTGTGATACATTGCTTTGAGTGGTCATCTCACTATCTAACTATTCTATGATATTATAAAGGAAGAAATTGGCTTATACATTTACGGGGTAGAAAACACACTAATGACGCATCTTCACGTATCAACTACTGAACTGAACAACTTGAAATTTTGCGTGAAGGTTCTTAATTTACCGAGGATGGTTATAGCCCTATTTTCAGTTCTTCAAGGTTTCAGTACGTCAAGTTTCCAGTTTTTTATAGAGGCTACGAGATATAACATGAGCCTTAATCCCTCAAACGGTGAGAGTGGCTGACATCGCAGGGATGTATGTGTGGGAATGTCTCTCTCACACATCTTCCCCTCTTTGTGCCGGTTGCACAAAAGCCGGTTAATTGTAAACGTGATTAATTCCACGAGAACCAATCAGAGAAGCCATCTCTTCAAAAACGCCTTCTCTGATTGGTTCTTGTGAAATTAATCATCATTAAAATTTAACCGGCTTTTGTGTAACCGGTCCCTAATCTGCTAAGGCCAGTGTAGGGAACCGGCTGGCGGCTGCTGAGAACTAACTTACCAAACTCTTACCCCCACCCTGAAAAAAATCACAATTAGGTCTCATGTGCTGATAGTCAGACGTTCAAGTTATAATTCGTTGGAAATAAAAACACATAACATAGCAGTTATTCAACATTACTTTTATTTTTAATCAAAAAATAAAATGAATGACTTGACTGTACATTAAACTGTATCGTTAAAATAAGTAGCGATAGTCATAACTATTATTATCAAGTTCTTTGTATTTAGTATTGAGCGTTCCTTATAACATAACAATAGCTAATATTATCGATCTCTGCATAATATCAATTATTATTACCAAGCTACAATCATAATAATAAAACTGTACAATATATTCTCAATTTCTAACAACTTTTCAATAATAATATTACAGTTAGAAATTCAATTCTCATTCGTGTCAACTAGTCAGTACTAAAAACAGAAACACAAAATACACATTATTAATTTCACATTGATTCAAGTTTCCTTACAATAAATAAAGAATAACGAAAATACAAGTTCCAGCTCAATTACATTGTTAAATTAGAAATACCTAAAAAATAAATAATTTGTCAGAGATAAATAGTTCAAATATACCAGCTATGGTCCAAGTTATAGTGCCAGTAAAGAAATATAGGAGAACAGCGTTGCCGATTCTCTCTCCCTTGCCACTGCCTTCTATAGCTGATACCGGTATATCTGATAGAATATCAACTGTTCAATCATATACTAGGGGTATTCACAATGGTGTTTTAGCTAGCTAAAGTGCTATTTGATAACTCTGGATTGTGAACACCCCATCTAAAACCATCTGCTATTAGCTGCAGTAGCGGTCCAAGTGGATAATTTGTGTAAATCAAAGTTTATAACCTCACTTTTGCTACCAAATATGACCAAAACAAATTTGGCCGCCGTTTTAACAGTTAGCTAGAGTTAGCGGACTCAAACCTGCGCTATCTGCTATCTCGTCTGCTAATTTTTACTTTCCTTGCCCTATGGCAAGTATGTCTAGGTAAGGAAAGTATTGCTTTCCAAAAAAAATTAAGGTACCCTAATTTCAAGTTTTCTATACGTTTCAAGGTCCACTGAGTCCAAAAACATGATTTTTTGGTATTGGTGTGTGTGTGTGTGTGTGTGTGTGTGTGTGTGTGTGTGTGTGTGTGTGTGTGTGTGTATGTCTGTGAACACCATAACTCCATTCCTAATTAACTGATTGACTTGACATTTTAAACTTAAGGTCCTCATACCATGAGGATCCGACAATAAGAAATTCAATAGAATTCAATTCGAGATGGCGGAAAAAATGGCGGATAATGACTAAAAAACCATGTTTTTCACGGTTTTCTCGAAAACGGCTCAACGATTTTCTTCAAATTTATACCATGATAGCTATTTATAAGCCCTATCAACTGACATGAGTCTCATTTCTGGGAAAATTGCAGAATTACCGTAATATTCTTAAGAAACATGGCGGATAGTTACTAAAAAACCATGTTTTTCACGATTTTCTCAAAAATTATTTGACCGATTTTTTCAAATTCATACCCTGTATAGTTATTTATCAGCTCTATCAACTGGCTTGAGTCTCCTTCCTGAGAAACTAATGGGGGATCCACCCCATTCTAGAGAAATGGACTTTGTAACCTCCTTCTCGTGCATAAGATAGGTAGGTAGAGCAGTTTATAAAAAGAAAACATAGTCGAGATTTTTCATCTGTAGAACAGCTGTTTTGACGACTTAAGAAAAAATAATCGAATTTCACAATTTACACAAAGGAAAAAGAACTCTGAAAACAATTTTATATACACACATATACAGTAGTCTGATCATAGTTCAAATATGTTACCGCCAATCGTCATTATGTTATTCCCCTAAATTATTCTCGTTTGAAAATGAGGCTTACAGTTCAATGAGCAAGGAAAGTTGTGTGAGTGTACCACACCAGATTTTTTTCCAACGTACTATAGCATTGAGTTAACAAAGACTTAGCAAATAGCAGGAGTTAGCTCGACTGAGCCAGCTAACTCCAACATTGTGAATACCCATATTGATCGATTTGTCAATAAAGTATATTTAATAATAAATTTTCATAATTAAAATATTTTGTTAATCATATTTCTACATTGTTAAAATTGGCAACCTTGAGCTAGAAAAGGACAGCGCTATCTGCTTTGTCGAATGATAGACAAAGATAGCAATACCAATGTTTATCAAATACTGCCATTATAACGTGGACCTCACTATCGTATATCATACGAATATCATACATATCTTTTCACTTTTAATGGTATATTGGGAAACAATTAATGGAAGATAAAATAGATGAAAATATTATAATAATAAATATTCCTCAATGATATACACTCATAGATGATGTGGAACAACGAACACAATTTTTGTGGCAATAAAATAATTATCATTAAAATTAAAATATCTTTAAAAGAGTATTTCATAGTTAATCAAAGTAATTATTTAATAATCTGTTCAAAATAAAAAAATCCTTACAGGATCACCTTTTGTGCTTATAATGCACAGTGGTGTGTTTTAATGAGTCCGGCTCAAACAATTAATTTTTTTTTCAATCCATTATTTTTTCTTTTATTGAAGTGTATTGGTGTAGTGTATTTTAATGAGAATTAGAAGTGGCTTTGGTCCAGCTCAATACATTTTATCATCAACATGGATGTTGTTTATAAGTAATACAAATATTCACTTTTGGACATTTTTTTCATTGAATCCTTGAATAGAATGATAGAGAAACTACTTCATCACATTAAATGTCTACCACAATTGGTAATATTACACAACTGCTTAAAATTAAACAAGAGTTAAAACTTTTATGCTAATTCAATTGAAATGATTACATTAAAAAAGTATTTCGTATCATTAAACATACTATAAAAAGTTGTTTTGAAACAAACTAGAACACTTGAGATTTAAAACAACAATTGGCTTTATCAAAAAAGAGCATTAAAAATAAATAAAAAATTACAAAAATAATAGTTTTTAGATAATATTATTTAATCCAGGACATGATTGAATAGATACATCAGTTTCCTAGTGAGCTAGGTAGTTCCCTGAAACTCGTATGTTTTAATTAAGTTTTAATGAGTTTACATTTTTAACCTATTTAGATGCATCAGTTTTGATTATTAGTTATTTTTTGCATGTTGAAATTTATGTCGTTTTAAATTTATTTCAACTTGATCTATTTAAATTTATTCAATTTATCGACTGCCAAACAATTTATTAACAATTTGCTGCTGAATAAATTGTTTTTATTATATTTGTGACTCACTGATATTATAGATAAAATACTTTCTATTTATTGTCACACTGACTAGCGCTACCTGGGCCTGTTGCAATACAAAATAATAATAATAAAAATAGAAAGAAAAAGAAAAATCTCAGTACCCTTTTTGAATTATTTAATCACTTATAATATTTTATAATTTATATTAAATAATTCAAAAAGGGTACTGAGATTTTTCTTTCTATTTTTATTACAAGTAGCCCTATACAGAAAAGAGACATAATAATAATAGAAGTCACCTGGTTATTATAATAGAAAATTATTTGAAAAAATATTAGATTGTATTTTCTGATGCAACAGGACCCAAGATTCGAATCCTGCCGGTAGGCATGGACGTTTGATCATCTCATCAAATCACCCTCGCACTTCCATTACACCCGATCAAGCAAAAATCTCATGTGGTCATCATCCGCAATAAAAAAATCTGGCAACGGTACGGAGCTAGAAAAGGACATAGCTATCTGCTTTGTCCAATGACAGACAAGGATCGCAAACCAAAGTTTTGCAATGTTCAAAGTAATTTTGAACATCTGACTCTAAGGTTTCATTTCATAATACATCCAGTAGAGTTGGATCAGCGTAATCCATGTATCAAGACAGAAATCATTGGCAGTTTAACAACAGGTTCAACCCAAAACTGTTCAACAGTTTTTGTTCCTGAAACCAAATTCGATAAAAATACAATACAATTGTAATTCCTACAAATTTGTCTGGCTCGAGCTGGAACTTGTAGATACTAGCAATCATAGTTCAAACAGATGATAAGCATACCATCGATCGACAATTTAAAAACAAACAAACACTAACTAACGTCCAAACTATATAAAATTCTGTAAATTTACAATGTACGATGTTGTAGTCTTTGTAAAAATACAAAATGAAAGCACACTGATTTTAAAGCTTGTGAGGTTTAGCTGGAGCTGTGACATCGGAAACGGTACCAGCAAAATTATATAATTTGATCCAAATTAAATTAATTCATGTGTAATAACCAAATAGGGTAATATAGAAATACAGTAGTCAATATTAATTAAAGTTCCCTCAAATGATAGAGTACCAAAACCGGTAGGTTGTATATTTTGTTTTGAAAACAAAAGTTTTGATTCAAATTAATTTCTTGTAAAATAACCATATAGTGTAGTATTTGAATTACTATATTCGATACATACAAATTCCAAGGGTGGCAAAACCAGTTGTATTTTTTGTTTTGAAAACAAAAACTTTGATTCAATTAAATTTCATGTAAAAGAACCAAATAAGGTAGTATTTTTGAAATACTGTAGTCGATATCAATTACAGTTCCCTCTAATGGTAGAGTACCAAAACCGGATGTATTATTTGTTTTGAAAACAAAACCTTTGATTCAATTCAATTGTATGTGAAAGATCCAAGTCGGGTAGTATTTGCAATACAGTAGTCGATATTAATTCAAGTTCCTTTTAATGGTTGGGCACCAAAACCGATTGTGTAACCGATTGCCTAAAATGGCATCCGCATAGTAATAATAATTTATTTGATTTAATAGTAACCAAATGAAGTAATGCCCGTCCTGAGGTCCAGCCTCGAGCTAAAGCTGACAAACTATAATACTAATAGATGAGATGGGAAGGCTGAGGAGTGAGAAGTGGCTAGGGCTTGAATTTGACGAGTGGAATATTTTTCGAGTTAAGACACTTATCACACACCCACTCAGCGTACACTTCGGCTGTTAACAGCTGGTAGGCTGCCTCTATAAGTCCCGTGCACACTCTGTAACAATTCAAACAAACAAATAACAATTTATTCCACAAAATTCAAATTTATTCCACAAAAACTTACACAATACAAAATCAAAATACAAGTTCTCAAAATCAAAATAACATAGTTATTAATATACATATTACACTGTATTATTTATTTTACATAGTGGATTTCTACTGGCAAGTATAACTTGTCCGCCAGTAGGAGTAGCAATAATTACATTATAACAAAAGTAAAAGAAAAGACATTACAGAACTCAAGAGTTTAAATCATAATTCCAAAAATAAGATGTCGAACTATTAGGGGAAAATATCTAGCCTATATTACGTTGATATTAGAGTATTAAGATTGAATTATCCAGTTTTTAACGGTTGGTGGGATATATTTAATCACTTTTTGATTGGTGAGATCATTTGGGATATTATTTATAATTTTTGGAGCAATATAAATGAGCTGTTTTCGAATTAGTGTGAAGTCTGAAACGTAACATTCGAATTTATTTTCATTGTATCATGGTTCTATGTGCTTCATTATTTATTTTTGGAAAGTTATTTCTATATCTATTGAAGTATTTAAAGATGCTAAGTACATATAGTTGGCGGATGGTCATGACTTTCAGATCATTAAAAGCATTCATCGAGGCGTATAGTAAGGGTCGATTTGAAATAGTCTTTATTATCATTTTTTGAACGGTGAATAGAGATGAAAGGTGAGAATTGAAAGTACCTCCCCAAATTACTAATCCGTATTGCAGTAGTGATTGAACTATTGCGAAGTAAATCATTCTCATTCTAGATAAATTCAGTACAGACCTCAATTTATAGAATTTGTAAGATATAAATTTCAATCTATTGCAGATGTAATCAATATGCCTCTTCCAATTGAAGCCCTCCTCGATTATAACACCTAAATATTTCAAGTGGCTGGTTTTCTCAATCTCGGGACTATTACATTCGTCGTGATCATTACTTACATTACAATTTAAATGCAATTTAAGTTGGCAGTGAGTTACCTCATGACCTGTAATACTCTCCTAGAGAATGCAATATATTTAGTTTTTTTTAATATTTAGGCTAAGGGAGTTTACGTCTAGCCATCTCTTAAGTGTGGAGATGCCTCTAGAGGCATTTCTATAAACGTCTCGCCAAGTTCCATCCCCAAACAACAGTACCGTGTCATCCGCAAAAGAATAAACTCCACCACCATTGAGGTCTAACTTTAGTATATCATTTACATATACCAAGAACAAAATTGGGGAGAGTACCGTCCCTTGGGGTTGGCCGTAACCAGTAAGTGGAATCTCACTAACACTGCTATCAAGTGATAAAACTTGTTTTCTATGTGAGAGGTAGCTTTCGAATAGTTTCAATGGGATTCCTCTAATACCTACCCTATCTAGCTTGATAAGTAATTGACTATGACACACTGTGTCATAGGCTTTTCCCAAATCCAGGAAGACAGCCAGAGTTTTTTGTCCTTTATTCAGAAGATCTGATACGGAATTTGAAAACTGTATTAGGGCATCATCGGTACTTTATTTATTTTGGAAGCCAAATTGAAGATTTTCTATTATTTTATTTGTGTCAAAGAATTTAGTAACTTGATTCTTGATTAGTTTTTCCATTATTTTGGACAGGGAGCTCAGTAAACTGATTGGTCTATAATTTTCTGCCTGACTTCTATCGCCTGATTTAAATAAAGGTTTTATCTTAGCTACTTTGAACAAATATAGAAAAATCCCTTTCTCGAAACATTTATTTATAATAAAAGTGAGTGGGAAAGCAATGTGATTAGCAATTTTCTTTAAAGTTGAACTATTAATACCGTCAATACCTGGACTCGTATTATTTTTAAGGTTTGATATAGCATTTATCACATCTATCTGATTAACTGGGTTTAAGAAGAACAAATTCGGTAGCCTGGAGTTGTCTTTCTTATAATTAAATTGGAATGCGGCTTGATTGTTATATTTCGGTATTTTATTTGCATATTTTTCACCAACACTAGTGAAATAAGAATTCAATTTTGAGCACTCAATTTTATGTCATCTCTTTCATCCCTACCCTTATCAATAAGTTCGTTAATTTAATTCAATTCATTCTCACAAAAAATGGATACATAATCAATTACATAAGAAAGAGAAAATTGAGAAATATATTTCCCCACTTTAAAACATAGCCTACCAGTGGATCATAATAATACTCTAATAAATCATACAAATCAAGTATTTCAACTAATACATTTCCAAAAAATTGATATTAAATCAGATAATATAATGGAATCAGTAGCTGCCCTCTATAGGAGACAGAGAATCGGCAACGGTGTTCTTCTTTCTTCCTCCACTGCCATTATAACGTGGAAGTTGTGTAAATATACTATAGCTGTGTAAAATATACTGTATCGACTATAGAATGTCATTTTTAATTTGATAACGTGGACGTCACTGTAGCACAGCATACAGAAGGGGAACTCGACCAAAGTCTTGTTCCAAAATCCTCCATCTTGAATTGGAATTGCAATAATAAATTAATGTCACGTAGAAAAAGTAGTAATGATCCAATGATCGATGCTAACCTAACAGCTTCTTCGGTCTATCAGCTGTTAGCTTTTTTAACAAGTTAACAGCTGTTCAGCATTGTCGCCTTGTCAAAGAGTAGTAGATTGTGAAATCAATCTAGAGTTGATAAATCAATTACTAGATACTGAATTCTAATCATGTAAAATATTAAGAATATTTTTAGATATAATGTATCAATTCAAATTGATTCAATTTATGTGATCTCATGAAATTTAGACATCTATATAAATAAGAATCAAGCCTCAAATTTTGACATTGTATCAGAATTGATAAATCAATCACTAAATACTGAATTCTAATCATGTAAAATATTACGAATATTTTTAAATATAATGTGTCAATTCAAATTGATTCAATTTATCTGATCTCATGAAATTTTGACATCCATATAAATAAAAATCGAGCCTCAAATTTTGACATTCAATAATTTTTTATGTGTGCGCCGAATTTGATGCTTTTTTTAGTTGTGTTCGTTATGTTCAGGCCCAGGTTTATGGCCTAACAAATTTATAATCCGACTTCAGGACTCTTTCCTACGGTCCTTTATAGTTTGCATGTAATCCTTATGGGAGAAGATTTTTGTGAACTGGCCACACACAGAAATAAAAATCAGCTGTTATAATCATTTGCGTCATCCAACAGCCTTCGATAGATCTTTTTTTCAATTTTCTTCTTTCTACTGATTCACAACATTTTAATTTTTAATAATTCCGCGGTACGAACGACGTCCAAACCTGGGTCGTAGCACTCGAAATGCTGTAAATTTAGAACGGGAAAATCAGCAGCAAGGAGATATACCATTCAATTCCCAGCAAACTGCATTCACTATAACTAAAAATACAAACTGCTGCACAACTAACTAAGCAGATAGGAAGTCCATATTGAGATATAAATGTAAATACTAATTGTTGGATAATTTTCATAGAAATATAGTGCATCAGATTAAGCTAAAGCTAAGCACACCCGAGGAGGCGCGGCTTGGTGATACAAAGTGTTGATCTTATGGAGATCGCCCTATCACACCGTTTCACGCCATGCCCGATTCAGTGTGTGTGAGTTCTTCCATTTAAACCAATAAGTAAGAAGCACCTGGATGTAGAATGCTTCATCGCACCTCCTCAGCTGTGCATCCAGCTAAAGTTTGTCATGAGATGCATTAACTATTTGGCGGTACAAAATTCGCCGAGCCAGCTAGTACTTCTATAAAAAATCGAAGAGGGAACAGTTTTGGGCTAGGTCCTTTTCTGATTACATTTGATTTGTTTACGCTATTATGAAGTGTGAATAAATAAATAAATGTGAATAAGATGGCGTCTTGTCCACTGTGAAATACATTGGTTAGATAGGAAGTTTCGTTTGTGTGTATATCACTGACCGATGGAACCAGAAGTTGCAGCCAGACTCGCAGAGAATGGCCTGGTCGTTGTCGTGCACTTCCTTATGGCAGATGCCACACGGGTAGATGGGCGGCGCATTCGGGTTCTGCGGGTTGAACACCATCGGCTGATCGGCCGGGTAAACCTGAAATCATGACAAACTGAGTACTACCTGCCATATTTCATAACGGAAAGGTATATGATAAACACATATATGATCGGTGCTTTTCAAGATCGATTTTACTTTGCGTCAAGTCACACGTTCCCGATTGAAGTTTTAGTTTTTAAAGAAATAATTGATAAAGTTTAATCAGCCGCCATTTTGGATAAACTTATGGTAGAACATTTCTATTGATGTCATCTTTCTCATTTTGAAAAGGCCTTTAAAATGATGGGAGTTTACATCGAAAATATTTGAGTTACAATCCCTCATTTCTTTAAAAACTAAAACTTCAATCAGCCGCCATATTGGATACAAGTATCATAGAACATTTTAATTGATGTTATCTTACTTGTTTTAAAAAGGCCTTTAAAAAGACGTACCTACCACACAATAGGTGTTTACATTGAAAATATTTGAGTTACAAGTAAAAATATATGTGGGGTTGAAATTCAGTTGTATCATCACGTCTCAATTACTGGACTGATAAACTTGACATTTTGCATATACAAAGTGTACACACACTTTAAACTATCGTAGATTTCCCGCTCTACAAGGCTAATGTTATATTTCTTCGCCAGGTGCCAGCATAATCGTCCCTCTATGTTATATTGTCAGTTGGAATTTGTAATATCAACATGGCAGACGTACATTTGAGTTTTGAAGAACGTAAGCAGGTTATTAAGTGGCACTAGAAATTTGAGAATGAAAATGAAGTTCAAAGACAGTGGAGAATGGAGTATTATACAGAACCACCTTCAAGGTTAACAATTACAATTATTAACAATATTACTCGCATACGAGAAAAATTTGAAGTTCATGGAACAGTGTGTGATGTTCATAAAGGTCATTCAGGTCGACCTTGAACAGCCTTGGGCCTTTTCAATTTGAAGGCACTGTAACTGGTATTAATTACCTAACAATGCTTGCTGATTCCATATTTCCTGCCATTCGTGCATTATACGGTAATGATGATTTTTATTTCCGCCGCACTATCACAGGGATGTACGAGCTTACCTGCATCAAAATTTGCCGGGCCAGTAAATAGGACGCAGGGGGCCAATCGAGTTTCCAGCACGCTCTCCAGACCTTACACCACTGGATTTCTTCTTATGGGGCACAGTAAAACATGAGGTGTACAAATAATGTAAACTAGAAATTCTTTGGAATGAGATTCAAAATTGTGTAGAGAACTCTCATTGGATGTTTTGATACGATGTACAAAATCAGTGGTGACTCATACTCAGAATTGTATTGATGCTGCAGGTCACCAATTTGAACAGTATTAACATTTGTTATTTATGTTTCATTTAAATTGGACTTTCAGCTTTCTAATTTTCTGAAATTCAACTTTGTAGAATTGTAAATAAATTTTCCATGGAAGTTCAAAGTGTGTATAATTTTTTTTTGAAACACCCTGTAGATTACTGAGGATGGTTATAGGCCTATTTTAAATTCTTCAAAATTTCAATAAGTCAAATTTCAGTAGATCACGTTTTGAGCTATTTTATGTTTTGGACAGATCAAAGATCAATTTTGATTTCATTACATTAACAGATTGAAAATACAAAGAAAATTTGAAATACAACAAAACAAATTAGAAATAATAAAAATTAAATGTAGAAAAATGTATGATAATGATAATAAATATAATAATAATTTTACTGGCAAATGAATTACTAACCTTTCCGGCCGAAACGGGCATAGGTTTGGGTGGACCATAGTGCATGTGGTGGGGATGGCCCCCCATCTGGGGGGGTCCACCCATGCCCCCCATACTGTTGGGAGGGAGGGGGCAAGGCGGTTGCTGCTGATGATGATTCATCTGCTGCTGATTCATGTGCTGCTGCATTTGCTGCGACTGCTGCTGCTAAAAGCCAAACAATTATTTTAGATATTTCATCTATAATGATTAAGGCTGTGCAAAGGCTAAAAATAAACTTTCTGCTCGTGATATTTTTCAAAGTTTTTCGATTTGTATATCATCAAGCTATCAAAATGAAAAGGTTTTCTCAGGAAAACATTTTTTTCCAATCATTACTTTTCAAGATATGAGCGCCTGAAGTTTGAATTTTTGGGACAGAACATTTCAAATTCGGCAAGATATAAATCCATGAAATTTAGAGGATGGATTCTTCATGGTATTGTTGAATCAAAATTTTTCTGAAAATATCATTTTTTGAAAAAGTTATTTAATTTACCAAAAATAACTCAACTAAAAGTTATTTTTGGTTATTTTTAGTAAATTGGATAACTATCTTAAAAATTGATATTTTCAGAAAATATTTGTTTTACAAGATCAACAATACCACGAAGAATCTATCCTCTAAATCTCATGGATTTATCTCTTACCAAATTTGAAATGTTCTGTCCCAAAAATTTAAACTTCAGGCGCTCATATCTCAAAAAGTAATGATCAGAAAAAAAATGTTTTCCTGAGAAAACTTTTTCATTTTGATAGCTTGGTGATATATAAATCGAAAAACTTTGAAAAATATCACGAGTAGAAAGTTTATTTTTAGCCTTTGCACAGCCTTAATGCTTGAAATTAATAATAATTACAAGTAGGCCTAAATGAATAAGAGTTTGTAAAAGATTTCAATTACTTGGCTACAATGAGGACCACGTTATAATGACAGTGGAGAAAGATAGGAGAACAGATTTGCCGATTTTCTGCTTTCTATAGAGGATAGCTTATATCGGTATATCTGGTATTAACTGTTTATTCTTGTTTAAAATAATCAATTATATTTTAATTAATTTTGTTTTAAAGCAATAGTACACATTCAAATCAAGTAGCTGGTGCTGGTGCACGCAAATATTCTATGTTGGCTATAACAGATCAAAGAATACTTCATAGGTTCTGGGTTGGCTATGTTGAAACATTTTATTATTGTTATTATTATTATGTTGTCAGGACAGGTTGATATTTCATAATAGTTCAATAGACAATAGAATAGATCTAAAATGTGGAGAAAGCAGAAAATATCATGCTTTGCCTACGCATGCGTAGAGAAACTAGCAGACTACAATTCAATCGACCAATGAGAGCTCTTCAAATGTGGCAATGTCACAATTTACCAGGCTACGACTGTGGGGCAGGAATTTGTTACTGGTAACTAGTTTCTGGTACAGAATCTGTCAAAATAGTTCCCAAGGGACGCGGAACTTTTTACCGGGTAAATTGTGAATCGGACAATTTACCACCTTTCATGTACCCAGAACAGGCCCATTTTCATAATTATTAAGGTTTAATATTTTGTTGGTTGAATTAGAATAAAATACAATAATTCACAATAAGGGTTTTCAACATCTTCAAGTTGAATAGCTGAGTTTATTCATTTCAAACTTAAAGTTTATAAAACTCAAAGTTATTACAATATATCTCAATGCATATTTTATATTTATAAATTAATTATTTATAATTATGACTGACTAACCTGAGGGCTGTGATGTGGATGAGGAGGAGGAGGAGGTGGAGGGTGAGGAGGCTGCTGCTGCTGCTGCTGCTTCATCTGCGGTGACGTCATGGGCGGGTGGGGGGATTGCTGAGGAGGAAGGGGAGGCACTGCCCCACCCATCTGAGGAGAACACTGTTGAGGGCCCCCTGCACCCATTTGCTGTGGTGAACAATGTTGGGGCCCACCTGCAACCATTTGTTGTGGTGAACAATGCTGAGGCCCCCCTCCCATTTGTGGGGAACAATGTTGGGGCCCCCCTGCACCCATTTGCTGTGATGAACACTGTTGAGGTCCCACTGTACCCATTTGCTGTGGTGAACAATGGGGAGGCCCCCCTCCCATTTGTGGTGAACAATGTTGAGGCCCCCCTCCCATTTGTGGTGAACAATTTTGAGGCCCCCCTCCCATTTGTGGTGAACAATTTTGAGGCCCCCCACCCATTTGTGACGGGGGACAATGTTGAGGTCCCCCTGCACTCATTTGCGGTGAACAATGTTGTAGTCCCACTCCCATTTGAGGTGAACAATTTTGAGGCCCCCCTCCCATCTGTGACGGGGGACAGTGTTGAGGTCCTCCCACTCCCATTTGTGGAGGGGGGCAATGCTGAGGACCCCCAGCACCCATTTGTGGAGAACAATGCTGAGGACCCCCAGCACCCATTTGTGGTGAACAATGTTGTGGCCCTGGACCCCCTCCCAATTGCGGGGAACAATGTTGAGGTCCCCCTCCCATTTGTGGAGAACAAAGTTGAGGTCCCCCTGCACCCATTTGCGGTGAGCAATGCTGTGGCCCCCCTCCCATTTGTGGAGAGCAATGTTGTGGTCCTGGACCGCCTCCCATTTGTTGTGGAGAACAATGTTGAGGCCCCCCTCCACCAATTTGAGGTGGTGAACAATGTTGAGGTCCACCTACCATTTGTGGGGAACAAAGTTGAGGTCCTCCAGCACCCATTTGTGGCGAACAATGCTGAGGTCCCCCTCCCACACCCGGTGGGCAATGTTGAGGTCCCCCTGCACCCATTTGCGGTGAACAATGCTGAGGTCCGCCAGCACCCATTTGTGACGGGGGACCCCCTGGCATTGACATTGGGGGGCCAAGACCCCTTCCAGGACCTCCCGGCATTCCACTAAAAGGCACATTCATTCCATTGCTGGTGTGATGGTTCATAGAACCTGAGTGATTGTTCATTGCTTGAGGAGGACCCCCGTCTGGGGGCGCGCACATTGGGCTTCCGACCCCCCCGACCCCCATCGGACTCCCCATCGGCGAATTGCAGTTCATCTGTCCCCCTCCTCCTCCTGTCATTGGACTTCCTTTGCTCACACACTCCATTGGACTCCCTGGACAAACAAAAACATAATGTCAGTAGAAATTTTAAATCGAAGTTTGTGTGGTTTCAACATTTTTAATATTATCTAGTGTCCAGTGATAATTGAGTGATAACATTTAAATTCAATTTTGTGTTAATCCACCTAAATTCAAAATTTCTGGTTTGCATATTTTCAAAATTAAAATTGGACTTGAATTTATTCAGTGACAAAAGTACACATTCACATTACTCGAGTAGACACATACAAGATCAATCTCAATAAATATTTGAACTCAACAAGAAGCAGACTCTACAAGACAGATCAAAGCCCCCAAAATAGTGCCGCAATAAAAATTATGAATAGGCTTCCCACTGAAATAAGGCAACCCTTATGTAAGTAAACCACATCTCATTAGAATATGAACCGATTGAATTAAAATTTGTAGAATGGTAATGGTGCATCACTAAATGGTAAAGACGTTTTCTACTTTCTTTCCATGATAGAGGGTACCATGATTATTCCACTTAATATATTTTATACAAATATTCCCTATTGTCTGAGTGTATATTTTCCTTGTTTTCTACACAATTTACTTGATTATAATATAGGCTAAGTTGACTTTATAATAATTGCTTGTGAGTGATATTGAACGTGCACACCGGCTAGGTAGAAAGAAAAACACTAATCGACCGATAATAGTCAAGTTTCTCAGTTATAAAAAGAAAATGGAGGTTCTTAGTGCTTGTGCAAGGCTGAAAGGCACGTCAATCAGAGTGGAAGAAGATTTCACCCAACGAGTAAAACGTGTTAGAGACGAATTAAAATCTTACTTGTACTCAGCTCGAAACGACGGTCATTTTGCGGAGTTGTGCTATGACAAACTTGTAGTGAATGGTCAGAGCTACACATTAGACGATTCAAAAAAATCTTCCTCGAATCCAGAATGTGATACGCCCATAACAAAACGTGCGAAAACACGAAATTTGGAAAATACAAGGATCGTTATTCACGCACCACCATCGTCCTCCCAACTTGACAAAAAGGAGGGGGTACCACAAGAACAACAACTGGAGAATGTGCACCAGCGGCAGCTTGATGATTCAGCGGTGCAGCTGAATACGAGCCCTAAACAACAGCAGCTAGCCAGGCAGAGGTTGAAAAGCGTCGAGCGCTTGGTGAACAGGTGGAAGAAGGGCGGCCGTCAGGCAGTGGAGACCGACTACGATGACATACAAGTCGTGGAGAGATGTGCGAAGCGGCAGTCAACGCGACACCGGCAAGGAAAAAGAGAGGCGGAGAGCAGTCGAAGAATGGCGACATACGCGGCTGGATAACAGGTGCGACTACCAGAAGTATGGCCAGAGATAAATCTTCAAATATATTATAGGATAAGGCCAACGCAGGCAGAAATCAAGGCGGTTGTTTACTCAGTGTGCGAAGAGGTGAGTTTTCAAACAGAGATTCCTTCAGATTGTTATTTTGGAATGTCCATGGTCTGTATAATTATATCAATTTAAATAATCATGAGAGAGTCTTTTGTTCCAAGAATTCAATAATATGTTTACAAGAAACCTGGACATTAAAACAGAAAGATTTATTAGAGTTTAAGGGTTTCAATGTAGTGGCTAAGGATGCGATAAGAATAAGTGCAACTGGACGAGCGAGCGGTGGTCTTTTAATGCTTGTTAAGTCTAATAATTATAACTTACGAGATAATAGAGAGTACAGATTTTCTTCTGTTGGTTCAGATTAAGAAGGATAGCTTGGATTTATTAATAGGATTAGTTTATATGAAACCAGATGAAGTGAGATCTAGCATATGTGGTTTGGAAAAACATGAGCTGCTTATTTCCTCAATTCCATTTATACTGGGGGGTGATTTCAATACTCGTATTGGGGAACTTAACCAGGTTGAAGATAATAGCTTGATTAATACAGATCTTTTTACCGAGAGAAGTTCAGTAGATAAAGTAATTGATAGTAATGCACATAGACTTGTTGGACTACTAGAAAAATACTCTATGATAGTACTAAATGGTAGATGTCGAGGAGATAGTCCTGCTCAATTCACTTATTTAAGTAATAGAGGTAACAGCACTATAGATCTCATCTGGGTCAATAGACAACTAGCCGATATCAGCTTAGATATGTCAATCACAGAGGAATTACTAACATCCGATCACATGGCGATAATATTATAGAAATTGAAAAAGCAACCACTATAAATAGGATAATAGAGCTAGAAAGAACATTCAAAACTAAACTAAAATGGATAGGAGATAGGAAAATACAGTACTGTAATTTAATAGAAGAATCTCTCCCCCTTGATTTAGAATTTAACTGCAATATACTAGACAAAACTTTAAAATCAACAATAAAGAATTGCGCCCATCAATCCGGTATGATATTATAGAAAACAGGTTTTAAGCACAGCACCAATCAGCCGTGGTATGATAGGGAATGTAGAGTTGAAGAGGAAGCTGAGAAAAACATACAGAGAGCTGAAAAGGAGCAACTTCAACGAAACTATATTGAATAATTTCATTTCAGAGAAGAAAAAGTACAAAGAATTCATTCGACAGAAGAAGGTAGCTTATCAGAGTGAATGGAGAGATAGATTATCTAACGTTAGGTCAAGTAAGGAATTTTGGTTATCTGTGAATCATTTCAAGATAAGGAAACCAAGGTGTAATAATATAGAGACAGAGATATGGGTCAATCACTTCCGTGAAAAATATAAATTAGGAGAATTTGTGGAATTTAATTTTTCAGACGCAAGACATCCTTTTTTGGACGTAGATTTCAGTAGAGAAGAGATTATTGCGGTAATTAATAATCTTAAAAGTAATAAAGCACCGGGCGAGGATGGTATTCTAAATTAATTCTAAAAGGCTTTACCAGACCAGGGCATAGATTATTTGAAGGGGCTTTTCAACAGTATTATTAGAGAAGAGAAAACTCCTGTTGAGTGGGCTAAAATTATGATATTTCAATTGTTTAAGAAGGGAGATTCTAAAAATTATAGATGTATTGCTTTAATTAATACTATAATGAAAACGTTTACTTCAGCAATAGGCCATCGGCTGTTGGAGTGGGTGGAAAGCTGTAATCTCCTACCAGAACATCAAGCAGGGTTTAGATGTAACAGGGGTTGTAGAGATCATTTATTCACCCTAAGTGCTATCACACATCTATTTCTAGACTGTAAACGGAAGCCTTTCTTTGCACTTTTAGTGGATTTTGAGTCCGCATTTGGATCCATCAATCATACTAAATTATGGTACAAATTGGGAACTTTAGGCATAAGTACAAAACTGATTAGAATAATGAGCTCAATTTATGGCCAGGCAACCATAATTCTCGATAATGGAGAAGAGGAAACCAGTGTGATGGTGGAGAGGGGCGTTTGGGAGGGGGATTCATTATCACCTTTGCTCTTTACCTTGTTCCTATCCGATATTGATACATATTTTCGGGAAAGAGGGCTCCATGGATTACAAGTAAATAAGAATAATGACGTTATTATGCTGGCTTATGCGGACGATATAGTCATTCTTGCTGACAGTGCTGTTGACCTCAGAAATAAAATAACATGTTTAGAGGATTACTGTCAGAAAGCTGAACTCAAGGTCAACACAGCAAAGACAAGAGTAGTCTCCTTCAGTAGGGGTACAAGAAACAATTATAAATTCTACTATAAAGGATGTAGGCTGCAAATAGACAGCGGCTACTGCTACTTGGGAGTCTGGTTTTCTTGTAGAGGAAGATTCAGGGAGGCTTCGCATAGGCTACTAAAAAAGGCTACGTGTGTGACCGATGCTCTTATTGGTAAAAGCTAGGTCGGACTCCTGGTCCACAAAAATTAAACTTTTTGAGTCTATAGTCTCCCCAGTAATCCTATATGGCTCGGAGACATGGTCCCTGGGATACTGCGATAGTCTGGAGAGGATTCAAAATCAATTCTTAAAGCTGTGCCGAGCACTATTTTTAATTCAGGCCTTTTCCCAAGTTATAATAGTAAATTTAATACGCAATAGACTAGAGCCATTATTGTGAGTTAGCGAAATAAATTATTTTCTCTCTCTATTATGAACGGCCATGACTTCGAGTTTCCCATGATAGATATTTAAAAATTGTGGCTCCGAGTCGTCGAGGAATGTAGATTATGGAATTATCTCTAAAACGTAGCCTTCCTGTCGCGACATGGAGTGCGATAAGCTGGAAAACAGCAAGCATTGAAATTATAACAAACTACCGATTTTGCAGTTACTATTTGGTCCAAAGGCTCTAGAAGCCACGCGACGATTGGTCAAATTGATTCCCTTCGCCCAATAGGAGACCTGTTTCTAAATACAGTAGTGGGGCGATTCCCCAGCCGCGAGACCAGATTACGTTTCGGAGGACACTTTGCTAGGAGCACTACGAGAGTAAAGATGTAGTCATTATGTTTCGCCCTTTTTGGGCAGGTTTACAAGTTTATATCATTAGTTAATGTAGGAGCTAGTTTTATTTTTTATTAAAGTTTAAATTTTCTAGTAGTGCCATGTCCTGAAAAGTTTAATTGTGTTTCTTCATCATGTACGAATAATTGTTTCTTCAAATAACCGCTAAGGTACGTAAAATAAGGTTAAAATATAATTTAGGGAATTTAATTGATTGAAACTTCCATAAGAGTATGGTATTAACAAAGCCTGTTATTTTTCAAGTTAATAATATTGATTGAGAATAATCCTTTTGATTTTATTAGTGATGGAAGATAATTATAAATTTGTTCTAAAGAAGTATAGAAGGTTTTCAGTTATGTTACATTTGAGTTATTGTTTCTGGAGATATATTATCGTAGAGTATTGCTGAAAGTCAGGAAGATAGCCTTTAAATTGGAATGAAATTTTTAAGATTATGTTCATATTGAGTTTATGACATTTTATAATTTTATATTTTTCAGACTCTGTTTTCTTATGTCATTAAGGCTTTCGAATGATTTAGTAAATTTTTATGATAGAAATCTTAATAGACGAAGAAGAAAGTTTTTCTTTTCCATGAAATTAATATTAATGAATGTTCAAATTTTAATACAATTTAAATTATTTTCTATGTGTCTACTAATTTTATTTAATTAAAGGTAAAAACTATCTACAACATGAATCTTATAGGGCAAACATTATTTTTACCTTAAAGTGAAATTTTCAATATTTTTTTTCTTTTATTGTGTTATAAAGTGTCTTGTTTTGTTTTGTGATAAATTCATAATTCTAGTTGATACTCGTTTTTGGACTTGTATTTGTAGGTAAATCAAATCATAAACTCTGGACTGTTCATTTTAAATTAAGGTTCTGAGCAGTTTTGGGCGAATGCCCGTTGTTTACACTTGGATTGCGTCCTATAGTTCATAAATAATAAATAAAATAAATGTTGGCTAGCGCACAAGTTTCCAACAATACTAGTCGAGCTACTATATGAAAAATTATATTTGATTTCGCAAACCAAACGAAAAATATCATATAAGTTAGCATCATTTCAATCTGAATTATTCCTTTTCTAAGAGTATTATATCAATTTATATAAAAGTTAATTAATGAAGTATTCATTTTCTAAAAGCATTATATTAATTTATTACGGGTGTTTTCATAAATGTTGCAACACTCTAGCAAGTAAATTCGTTTTAATTCAATCTGTTAAATTTTGAGAATGAAATCAGAACGTCAAGATAAAATCTAAATTAAATAACAGAATAAACTCCTGTTTTAGCTTTTGATGAATTGTAGGAAGAGTTAGAAATTAATGCTGTAATACATTAATTTACAGCGGTTCATGTGTGTCCCCAAACCAACTTCATGTACCACCCCTTTGGTTCCGCAACTTTATGTAACACCGCTTCAAGACACCCGTTCAGACGACAGGTCTAGGAACATAAGAGGACGTCGCCGTCAAGCCAAATTCAACTGGTAAAAGTTCACCGCCAAAAACAAGGTACTGTAACCCCGACGATAAAGCAACGTACAGACCAACGAAAGTGCAGTGTAGTGAAACAAAGGTTCATTCGAGAATGTCAATCAAAAGTGGGGATTCAAAATTATTATGAAATGGGTTATATGGGTTACTATCGACGAAATTTGGGTTCAACGGGCTTTTCTTTCTTGAGTAATTTCATGTTGAAATTAATTTGTTATTGTATGACTGATATTGTTTGGTTTTGTGATGTATTGCTATCTAAACAAGGGATAGTAATGCGCCCCCAAATCAGATGAAGAATGTCAACAAAGTAACATGAAATTGTTGTTACTGTTGTTTGATTTTAGTTGCCAATGTTTATTGAAGCTGTTTGTATTTTACAATTATTTAAAATTGTAGTGTTATTCTATAGTAGAAACCTATTAAATCAGGGATGGCAAGATTAATTGAAGTTTTCTTGACTCTAGCCCGTTCACCTGCATGAATTAGGTATAGACTCAGGTATTTTCTAGATGTGTCTGCCTATTTCTAAATTCTAAATTTTATTCAAAATTATCTTCTTTATCATCTTTAGAGTGTTTTGAGGTTACACGCAAGAACGCCAGGTTGGATGCTGAGGTTGGAGACGGCAACAATCAGCTTGAAGCATACAGTTTTTCGGCGAGCTCTACAATGGCTATTAGCAATACAGAGAATGCCAGCTCATAGGTACCCCGCAATAATGTTTTCTATTCTTCGAGAAAAGTTCCTCCTTGGTGTACCAAATAGAAACAATAATAATTGGGTTTCACAATTAAGAAATATGTGTCCGGAAATATGGGAAGACTATAAAAGAGAGTTTCAGAATATTGATGGAGCAGAGATAAAAATCCTTTCAAATTTATTCAGGGATAGACTTAGGCTTGCGGATATAAATAGATCCCTGGAATCTGAAGTTCATTCTTTTTACAAAATTATAAACCCCAATTTTTCATTAGGAGATGAGTTGAGTATGAGAATCGGTATAGAAAAGAATGATTGGTTTTTTTCTGCAAGGAAAGAGTTATTTAGTTAACTGTACCGAACATTGTCCTAGTTGCAATACAAACGCAATAGAAGATCTTGAGCATATTTTGTTATCTTGCCCGGTTTATGAGAGTTCTAGACGTCGACTCATTATTAAATATATACCAAATGTAGTTCAGAATGAAGATAAAATAATGATATTGTTGTCAAATTTCTCAGTAGAAAAGATTCATAATGTTTATATTTATGTGAAAAATGTTCTATTTATTAGATCCATGATAATGGACTTATAACTCGTATCAAGATCAAATACAGATATTTTTTAAAAATATAATCTTGAATATAGATACGATAATGGTGAAAATCTCCAATGAAATTGGTATGTTTTGTCTGAATGAGTTCTCTGCCACTATATGGCACGGGTTCTGTCTCGGGGTGGTGCACGGATAACGGCCTCGATCTCAATGTTGGCAAATGTAAATTTATGGTCTTCACTCGTAAGCTGAATTATCCTATTTTCAATTATAGAATTAACGGCTTTCAACTCTCTAGAGTCGATATTTTCAAGGATCTGGGTGTATTGTTTGATTCTTCTCTGAGTTTTGCTCCCCATGTCCATTCTTTGGTTGGTAGGGCTAATAGGATGCTGGGTTTCATCATGAGATCTACGGCTGGGTTCAGAGATGTTGAAGGCTTGATGGCTCTCTTTCCTAGCCTTGTTCGGAGCTTGCTTGAATATTGCGCGGTGGTCTGGGATCCCCATCTGGTGGGTCTGATACATGAGATTGAAATTGTTCAGAATAAATTTTTGAGGTTGTTATTTTGTAGAAAACAGAATCGTCCTTGTCCTTTGGGGTTTCCAACTGGTGTGTTGCGCAGCATGTTCGGCTTTGAGACTTTGGCATCCAGACGGAAGGTACTTTCTTGTTTATTCCTCTATGGTCTTGTGAACGGTTCCGTGAGCAGTCCTAATCTGTTGGCAAGGCTGAATTTTAAGGTTCCTGTCTTCAATAATCGTAATCGGCAAGAGTTCTCAATCTGTAGATGTAACACGGTTGGTCATTATTACTCACCAATGAATCGTATTCCTCGTATATTCCTCTGCTGTGATGGTCAGGTGGATCTCTTTTGCTTGTCTAAATGGAGCTTCAAGAGAAAAATGTCGCCATTCTTCAATTGAAGAGTAATATAGACCTGTTGTTCTTAATTTACTCTGGTTCTCAATGGCCTTTTTTTTGTTCTCTCCATGGTCAACCTTTTTCCACTAACTAACTTTTAATATTTTTTCCACTTCCCTTTTGATCCCTTTTTGTCTAGTTATTTTATCACTTCTCTTAGAACCATATGTATGATTGACCTTATTGAATAATCAAAATTCAAATTTTATCATTTACCTTTAACATTGTTCTTTTCTTTTTCAGAGTAGCTATTATACTATTTTTCTTTTCTGTTTTTCACATGTACCATTTAAACATTCTCTTTTATTAATTTTCTAGTATTTATATATATCTATTTTTTTGTAATATTTTTTTATAATGTATTTCCTGTATTCATGAGTGCGTTTTGGGCTGTTATGCCTGTTGCACTCCTAGATTTTTGTAAGAATAAATAAATAAATAAATAAATATATTTTATAAATATAGATTAATATATTTTTTATGAACGTGTGCGTTGTAGAGTTTGGTTGCTAGTCAGAATAAATAATCATTAGCCAAAGTTTAATTTTCCTAGTCATGCATCATTCTCCTAGTGATTCCTTACTGGTTTTCTGATTAATTATTTACTATATCGTTTCGGTTAATTATTGTTATTAAGTTTCCTACATTGTATCTTGTTGAGTGATATTGTCATATATATATATATATATATATATATATATATATATATATATATATATATATATATATTATTTGAATGTTATATTGTTTCTAAATGCTGATACATGGATAGCTAAGTGTAAGAAAACAGCTGAAATATTAACAACTAGTACCAATTTTAACTCTGCTGTTTGGGAGGTAATTAATAGAAATAGGAGAACAGCTCAAAAAGATACAGTTACTAATGTCCCTAGGATAATCGATGAACATGGAAAAAATTTTGCCAATTTTCAAGAGCGGTAGTTCTGAAAGAGTTGAAAATTATAGACCCATTAGTATTCTAAATGTAATAAGTAAAATTTTTGAAAGAGTAGTTTTAAATAGGTTATTGATGCACCTGGAAGAAATTAATTTCATATGTGATGAACAGCATGGGTTCCAGAAAGGGAAATCTACTAAGACTGCAATAGTATCCCTTGTTGAAAGACTAACAGATATCATAGATTCAGGTGAGAAGGCAGCCGCAATATTTCTTGATTTATCCAAAGCTTTTGATTGTGTGAACCATAGAATATTATTGGAAATACTAAAAACTGTAGGTGTGAACGGTATAGAACTAAAATGGTTTGAATCATATCTCATAGGTAGAAACCAGTGTGTTGAGCTTACCAAGGTGGATGGGAATGAAATAGTAAAAATTAAATCTCAAAAACTGGAGGTCCAGGCTGGAGTACCTCAAGGCTCAATTCTGGGTCCCTTACTGTTTCTGTTGTATGTGAACCAATTACCAAAATAGTTAAAAGATCACAGAGCTCTGTTGTTTGCTGATGACACATCGCTTATCTTTAACAATTATTTATTAGATAGTCTAGAAATAAATGCTTTTACTGGAGTACAGTCAATTGTCCAATTCTTGAAGCAAAGGCAATTAACAATAAATAGTAAGAAATGTCAATTCCTACAATTCAAAAGTAAATATAATTCAGTAGAGGATAGAGAAATAAATGTGTTTGTAGAGGAAAATGAATTAGACCAAGAAGAGAAAGTAGCATTCTTGGGAATTTTATTGGACAGGAAATTAACATGGCATCCTTACATTGAGAGGATATGTAATAAGATATCATCTGGGGTATTTGTCCTGCGGCAGCTTGCTAGGCTGAATGATAAAAAACTACTGTTAACTGCTTACCATGGACTTATACTATCTCATATTAGGTATGCTATTTTAGTATGGGGTAATTCATCTCAACAAAATATGGACAGAGTGTTTAAGATTCAAAAGAAGGCACTCAGATAGAGAAAGTGAATAGGATAGACTCTTGTAGGCCTTTATTTAAAAAGCTTGGTCTATTAACTGTGCCATCTTTGTATGTATATGAAGTTGTAATGCATGTGAAAACGAGAGGTGTGATCCAGAATTCAGATGTTCATAAGTATAATACGCGAAACAGAGCAGATTATCATATAATGGGTCACAATAGTAGGTTATTTGAACAAAAACCAGATTATATTGGTAGGAAATTTTATAACAAGCTACCTCAAATCTTGAAAAGTAATGATGATTTGAAGATTTACAAAAAACAAATGAAAAAATTATTAGTTGATAGAGCTTTTTATAGTGTACAAGAATTCCTTTCAAACCTAAACTTGGTTGAACTACTTAGTGTTAGAATTATTATGTAATAACATGACTTGTCTTATACTCCATGACTGAAGTCTTTAGGACGTAATCTAAAAAAAAAGCAACTCTATTTGTATGAAATACGATGTTCGATAACAAATAAAAATTTTGATTGATTGATTGAACTTTATAATAATATTTGAACTCTGCTCAAAGTTGTAACCAAATTGTTACGAATCATTCAGGAGCCGTATGACGCTCATGGAATAATTGGAGAGTATGGATGCTCTGAATGATCTAGATGATTATAGGCGTGTATTTTGTAGAGCGTTTGATGTGAGTTGTATGTTTGTTAATATTTCAGAATGAATGAGTCGAGTGGGTTGAGTATTTTCCATTTAAACATAAGAAGCTATAGGAAGAATGTTGATGAATTGATGATACTTTTAGAGGGTCTTGATTACAAATTTGATGTTATTGTGCTCATGGAGTCATGGCTAGATGGAAGTGATAGTATTATAGTGATGGAGGGATATGATGTTTACCGAACACAAACTAAGTTCAATAAAAATGACGGAATCCTAATTTACATAAACTCTAGAATTACTGCTACTTGCAATGAAGTAGTAATTGGGAGGTTACGCTGTTTGAATTTGGAATGCTACCTCAACGGCTATTATTATGATTTGCTTTCTATTTACCGTTGCCATGGTTCAGTCACTGTTCATAAAAGAAAGATATGTTAGAAGCTGCAGCCTTGGATTACTAATTCTCTTATTAAATCTATTGCTCATAGAAACAAATTAAGCAAAATATTGAAAAAACAACCACTAAACTTAAACTTGAGACGCTACTATGATGATTATCGACGCACACTTAGCAGGCTATTGAAATTAACTAAAAAATTCTTCTTCAAAAATAAAATAATAAATTCTACTAATAAGTCTAAAACCTTCTGGAATGCACACTTAGCAGGCTATTGAAATTAACTAAAAAATTCTTCTTCAAAAATAAAATAATAAATAATTCTACTAATAAGTCTAAAACCTTCTGGAATGCAGTCAACGAAATCTCAGGTGCAAGTTGTACGAAACCCCAATTCCCAGTTAAAAACTTCATAAAATCTGATATAGGAATCAACAACAGAAATCCACGCTCCGTAAAGGATGTGGCGGACGAATTCAATGAATTCTTTGCTAATGTTGGAACAAACCTAGCTAATAAAATAAAGCAGGAAGCAAATGTTACTAGCACCTATGTTCAACCCAATGATATCTGTGGAACTACTTTCTTGCTCCAACCAGTGAAAGAACAGGACATCAGGCAATTTATCTCAAGCATGCGTGGCGGCTCTGCCCCTGGCTTTGATGGGCTTTTCCCGACCTTGATAAAAGAAAATGCTGACTGGTTTCTCACACCCCTTTGTCATATTGTTAATTGTAGCTTCAAATCTGGTGTCTTTCCTGAAATTCTCAAACTCGCTAATGTAATCCCTATCTATAAGTCAGGTGATAAAAGTGATATGAATAATTACCGTCCTATTTCCCTACTGAGCGTCATCTCAAAAATTATTGAAAAGTGCTACAAGAACCGATTAGTACAGTATATAAAGTCAAACAAATTGCTTTCGGATTGCCAGTTTGGATTTAGAGACGACCGGAATTCGGCCAACTGTTCCTATCGCTTGAGTGAACTGTTAAGGAATGGCATTAATAATAATAAACGTATTCTCCTGTTGTTTGTTGATCTGGCTAAAGCTTTTGACTCCATAGATAGAGGAATCCTAATGCAAAATTTATTACAGATAGGTGTAGCTGGTACTGAAAACAATTGGATTGGAAGCTATTTATCTAATCGCAGACAAGTAGTACATTTAGAGAATATTAGTGGTTACCAGAAACCCATTGATTATGGGGTTGTTCAGGGCAGAACATTGGGACCTGTGCTATTCCTAATCTATATCAACAACATTATTAACTCCAATGTAGTAGGAAAACTAAAGTAATGCCAGTTTACCTGCAAAAGAATAGAGCACCTCCCACTAATCTGAAGCTTAGGCTACACAATTGCTGTCGAGATGTGTCCAACATGGAATTTAGTTGTCAGACAATTGAAGCAGTCTCAGAGTATAAGTATTGGGGGATTATTGTAGACAGTAAGCTTAGCTGGCTTCCTCACGTGAACTACCTTAGACGGAAGTTGAGGAGCATGATATATGTATTCTCACGTTTACAAGGAGTCCTCAACACCAAAGAACAACGAATTGTTTATTTCGCATTTTTCCAATCAGTCAGACTGCTCTACGGTATAAATGCCTGGGGAGGGGTATGTGAGACACATTTAAAAAGCCTTTCAGTCACACAGAGCTATTATAAAAGCTGGGTTGGGCCTGGAGAGGAGGTACCCATCTGATTTTGTTTATGATTCTCTTAAAGTATTTAATATCAGGTCTATTCTTTTGTACGCATTTAAAAACAATATAACTTCTACCAACATCATAAATCATGAATATGCTACAAGAAGTGCCCTACGGCTACAGTCAGGACTGCTCAGGAACCTTCGCTCAGTGTGTGACAGGAACGTCTCCTACATATCATTCTGAGAAATTGCCCTACAGAAATAAATAACCCTATAGGTTATTTTGTATCACAATATAAAAGAACCCTGGCTGAATGGCTATCTGGTCTAAGCCAGGGGGATTGTGGGCGTCTGCTTCGATCTGTTTATGTTTGACGTATCCTTGTTTGAATTGGATGGCTTTATGCATGGGGGAGCATTAAGATTAAAAAAATTAATAAATAAAAAAATAATAGCCTAATAAAAAAACAAGAAAAAAAAACCCGCACATTCTATCAAGGCTTAGTTCATAATCATAAACTTTGAGGTAAACTTTCTCAGTTGCATCATCTGTCTCTGGGTTCCGTTATGCATGAGGCTGTCCAGTTGGACCTGCACATAGATTATAATTATAGTTTCCTTGAAAAAAAATTTCTTAAACCTTAATGACTCCTTTAGCAGCTATCGTAGTGAATCCTGTAGTTCTCCTTCTCTTCTGTTATCCTCATCCTCGCGCGCGCTTGTGTGTGCGTGTGTGTGTGTGTGTGTGTGTGTGTGTGTGTGTGTGTGTGTGTGTGTGTGTGTGTGTGTGTGTGTTGTGTGTGTGTGTGTGTGTGTGTGTGTGTGTGTGTGTGTGTCTGTGTGTGTGTGTGTGTGTGTGTGTGGTGTGCGTGTGAATTATTGAATTTTAATTTACTAATTTTGTTTAATTAAAGATAAAATTATATATAATATGTGGATGGTTCTTATAATCATTGGTACTGAGTTATTATTATCATTATTATTATAAATCAATAAATTCAACTACATTAATTTATAACAAGCTGTTTTTTTTTTATTAGGTAAGATTCGATGTATTCTCTTCTTTTCATTTTTGCTATAGTAACGTTTCTATTATTGTATTACTTTATGATTGGCTACCTACTGTAACATCGACCCAAATACAGACCCTAGAGGTCCATATGGGCGATTATTGAAGTGATTGTAATACTTGTTTTGTTTTTTTTGTTTTTTTTTTAATAAAAAAATTGAATTTAAATTTGTTTTAGTTTAGCCTATTTTGCTGTATTTTATTATTTCTAATTTTTGGATTAATATTCTACTCTAATCTTTATTTAGGGGGTCAATAATTTTTGTGCGGAGAAATTGAATAAAATCATGCAATGAAAGTTAAATTACACTCAATACTTTGTTGACTTAGTTTGCCTGATTCACAGGCATTTATTAGTAAGTAAAAAAATCTTATTCAACTAGTAAGACATGAAAGTAGCATAATAATAGTGGTGCAATTGAATGATTTATTGAGTGCTCATTTCTCCTTTCAGTCTATGAGCTTCAAATTACTGTTTTCTTTGAACATACTACAATTTATAAGTTATTCATCCTTATATTTCTTACATAAATCGTTTGTATAACAGGTGATTGAGACCATGTGTAACAAAAAACGTCTTTTTCGGTCATTTTTTATGAAAGAAATCACAAATTTCCATATTATTATTATTAATCATTAAGTTCCCATAAATTCCCGGGAATTTATGAATTTTGGGAATATTTACCTTAAATTCCCTGGGAATATTTCCTCGATCTTAAATTCCCGGGAATTTTACATCACTATGTATATGTAGTCTATTTAATATGTACATATCAGTTCATTGTACTGTTCGGCTATTTATTGTTGTGTTTTATATACCCTTTTTTTATTCTACTGTATTATATTGTGTTGACTGGCCTATAAGTGATGTATTATTGAGACTAATAAAGATATTCTTAAAAACAAATAATTGGGTCAAGTTGAATGGTAGTTTTCTGACAAGGCTCGGTCTGACACTTACCTGTAGGCGGATGCGTGATGAGTGGACTGCCGCCACACATTAAAGGGCTGCGGTTGGGGGGGTGAATGGGTGAGCCCATGGGTGGGGGAGGCCCACCACCTCCCATTCCGTGGTGTCGCATGCCGTGAGGTGACACCATGTGACCGACCATGTGACCCACCGGAGAGTCATCGAACGGATTCGACGCCACTATTGTGTCGCCATACCCTGCAACGAATCAAAAATCAGTTATACATAGATCTACAAACTTTTATGTTAATTAAAATTTAAAGGAGGTATCTCTTCACTTCGCCTAACAATTCTTTATCTATAATATAATAAAGGAAATAACTGGCTTATACGCTTACGGGATAGGAAATTATGTTTGATGCATCATCACGTCTGAACTACTGGACTGATTAATTTTGCATATAGATTCTTGATTATCCGAGGATAACTATAGGCCTGCTTTCAATTCTCAAAGATTTTATAACGTCAAGTTTTCAATTTGTCAAGTTTTGAAATAGGCCCTTGCGGAGCACGGGTTACCTGCTAGTTCGAAATAAATGCTATACTAGAGTCAAGTGAATTGTTCAATTCCTGAATCAGAGACAATAAAAAATAGTAAAAAATGCCAATTCCTGCAATTCAAAAGCAAATATACTTCAATAGAGGGCAGAGCAATGAACGTGTTTGTAGAGGAAAATGAATTGGACCAAGAAGCGTTCTTGTGAGTTTGTAATGGACAGGAAATTAACGTGGCATCCTTACATTGAAAATATTATGCAATAGAATTTCATTTGGGAGATTTGCCTAGCGGCAGCTTGTTAGGTTAAATGATGGAATATATTGTTAACTGCTTATCATAGTCTTATACTATCACATATAAGGCATGATATTTTTGTATGGAGTAATTACTTAATTTCAACAAAATTTGGGCAGTGTTTAAGATTCAAAAGAAGGCATTCAGATGTATAGAGAAAGTGGATAGTATGTTGATTTGAAGTTCAGATTGTTGTATCAAAGCTTTTAAAACTAGCCGCCAAGATTTCAGGTGAGTGTGAGAATAAAAAAAAAATTTGATCTCGGAGATTGAGTTCATGAGAGGTTGCGGTGCATGTACGGCTTCGATCAAGTGAGCAGTAACCAGAAACCACGTGACTGGTGCACCACTACTTGCTCCCACCGAACGAATATGGAACTGGTTTACAGATTTTGGCGCGCACTTTTGAAATTAACCTTATACAGAGCCCTTATGTAACCTTATTATAACCTTATACGGTGTTATGAAAATAATCATTTTTATTTTTATCAAATCAATAATAATTATTATTCATTTATACTTAGAAGAAATTTATATGTTTAAAATTATAATACAAGCTTTTCCAAGCCAACAGACCTTAGCAAAAATTTAATGTTGGCTACATCAGGTGAATACCATTCTAGACTTGTATTTTCACAACAAAGCTGGAATATGGATTAGTTCTTATAGAAACCCTAATTATTATTTTTTTCGAATTAAGTTTTGTTGATTAATGATGGCTCGTGCTGTCATCAATGAAATTATTTTCGAAGAGTTAGGAGAAATAGATGTCGATAACGATGATAATTATTTCAACGGGAACGTTTTGGAGAGCAGAAGACTAACGCTCCAACTCTCGACCAATAGGAGCTCTTTGATCCTGGTTACCAGTTTGTGGAACATACTCCACTCTGATCCAAGATGACGACCGGTTACTGAACAGTCAAAAGCTCCCACCGAACGCATTCCACTGTCCTTGGTCGAAGTCGTACATGCACCGCAACCTCCCATGAACACACACAGCTATGAGAGTTTTAAATTAAATCATGAAAAGGGATATTTTATTGATGAATTTTGACGTGAAATTGATTAATATCAAAGAAATTTTAAACTAATATTAGATCTGGGATGATTTGAGTTACAGCTATCCAATATGTGTTCTAGTACTGTCTGTGGCAAACTGGAGCCAATTTATAGAGATGTTTACCAGAGATAGGCGGAGGCGGCAAGAGATCCTGCATGTTTGGGGGCGGCTGTTGAGAGGCGGCAGCTGCTGCAGCTGCGGCTGCGGCTGCAGAGGCCGCATTGCGCCGCTTCTTCTTGGGGGGCGGCGGCTGCAGGGGGGGAAGAGGGCCCCCGTCCATCGGGCCCCCCATCATTGGAGGCTTAAACGGCTCTCCCATACTGCAACACACATTATAACATGTGTAATAGTGTGAATATTGAGTGGGTATTATTGTAGTTGTTTTTGTGTATCTTATATTATTTTTCAGGTTTTTGAACTGGAATGAACTTTGATTTTTACTGTATGTTGAACCCTGCGTTTTAGTCTGAGAATTGACTCTGTCTTGTTTGAATTTGCTAACATGTTGTATTTGGGAATTGTACGACCTTTTTGCAGCTTTGGCTTTTCCACTGGAAGTTATGCTCAACGCTCGTGGAGGGGGAATAATTTTCAGTGAAAAGGCCACAGTTGGTTTTGAGACGTGAACGAAAAATCATGTAACGGTGCGCGAGCCTCGGTCCTCTGAATGGGTCTGTTACCCATCCAGAGGGACAAATTGAAAAGTCTTTCATTATCAGTACTTTTGTTCTAGTTTGTTTAGTAATCTAAAATTGATAGAATCAGTAGATGTAAAATTAAAAGATTAGTTGTGTGCGTGAATTTAAGTTGAGTGTAGTGAGTTTCATTACGTCTGAATTTATTGAGTTTTGGATTAAGTGGTCTCAAAAGTAAAATTTGAAATTGTTGAAATGGTGAGTGCCAAGCTGTTGTTTTTATTTAACTTGAAATTTAGTACATAGAATGACCGAGGCCCGAATTTAGTTGCAACAAGTTAGCAGGTTCCCAAAATGTATAGATTGAAAATTGAGTATGTCTTCTTGACCTGAATCGATTGCTGAATAACTTTGTTCTGTTTGAAAATTTGACATGTTACCTGACGTTCTACCTATTTAGAGTTCAATAAACCTGAAGTTGAATTATATTAGTATTTTTCATTGAAGTTCCTGGCTCGTAGTTGCTAGTTGCTAAAATGGGTGACAATTAGATAATGATGATAATCTGTGCATTTGAATGAACGAATCCACTAAAAGCTCCCAACCAATCGAGGATTCAAATACCGGTAGATGAATTGATAGCAGTAAACTTTAGCAAAGATTATAGAAGACAAGAAACAACCCCCCTCCGTTTACATTGGTGCGCAGCGGTGGTATAGACTGCAAGAATGTCTATCAAACCACATGTATTTTTATAAATTTTTATATTTTGGAAGATTAATCAAATTGATATCTCCGGTTACAGAAATGATGTCAGGTGTGGTGAAGGGTTAAAAATACCTCCACCGGTTACACATGAAAATGGCAACAATTATGTGTGATCTCTATAAAATAAAAATCGAGCCTCAAATTTTGACATTCAATAACTTTTTATGTGTGCACCGAATTTGATGATTTTTTTAGTTGTGTTCGTTATGTTCAGGACCAGGTTTATGGCCTATCAAATATATGATCCGACCTCAGGACTCTTTCCCACGGTCCTTCAAAGTTTACATGTAATCCTTATGGAAGAAGATTTGTGAGCTGGCCACACTCAGAAATAAAAATCAGCTGTTATAATCATTGAGTCATCCAACAACCGTCAGTAGATCGGTTTTCTATTTTCTTTATGATTCACAAAATTTCAACTATAATAATAATGCCACGGTACGAACGACGTCCAAACTTGTGTCGTAGAACTCGGAATGCCTTAAATTTATAATAAGCACGGGAAAATAAGCAGCAAGGAGATATACCATTCAATTTCTTAGCAAGCTGCATTCAACTAGGCCTATATTAAAAAATACAAACTGCTGTACTACTAACTAAGCACAAAGGGAGTCCATATTGAGATATAAATGTAAATAGGCTACTGATTCTTGAATTATTTTCATAAAAATATAGTGCTTAATCAGATTAAGCTAAGGCTAAGCACATCTGAGGAGGCGCGGCTTGGTGATACAAAGTGTTGATCTTATGGAGATTGCCTTATCACACCGTTCCACGCCATGCCCGATTCAGTGTGTATGAGTTTTTCCATTCAAACCAATAAGCAAGAAGCACCTGGATGCAAAATGCCGCATCGCGCTTCCTCATGTGTGCATCCAGCTAAAGTTTGTCATGAGATGCATTAACTATTTGGCAGTACGAAGTTCGCCGGGCCAGCTAGTAATGTTTTAAAAAAGGCTACTTTGATTTTTCATTTACCAGATAAGGAGAGTAGCACTCACCAATAACGTTTTCATGCAACACACAACATTATATTTATTTTACAATTCCATAATATATAAATCATGAGAAAAGGACCAACATTTATTCCTATTCAATGTTGTCAATTCAAATATAAATAGAATATAACATCATAAAGTGAAATCAAGGGAAATACTTTTCAAATAATAGAAAAAGGAAACAGGTTGTGGACCATGCAATAAGTTATTAATTTTTAATTTATAAGTTTCAAGTACATTATGAATTGAAGTTTCTTATGGGGGGATTGTAAGTTATGTATAATTTATAGGTTTTTAATTTTCGGAACAAAATTTTTCAAAGTAGCTCAATATTTTACAGTTTTTAGTGATAGAGTGTCATTTCTATATTTAATTGGGCTTTTTAATCTTTCTAAATTCAAAATTATGTTTGTAAGTATTCACACAGAAAATTGGACGAGTGGAAGAAACATAACCTATTTTTGGATTAGTTATGAGTCGAAATTCGGGGGACGAACAGTTTTGGGCTGTACCTGTTGGTCTTACAATCACTTTAATGAATTGTGAATTAATAAATAAATGAATTAATACTGACTTGGCGCAGTTGATTTTGGTCATCTGGTCTGGGAAGCAGGGTAGCCTTTGCTGCATGTGAGGGGGGGGAGGACCAAGGTCGGGCCCCCCCGCACACTGTGCGTAATACATCTGGTTTCGGCCCCTCGCAGGCTGCATACTGCAAAAAACATTCAATAAAAAAATGAATTTTTCACTAATGTTTGGCAATAAGTCAGGCTGGCCACTAACGGTAGAAGATGCATTATAAACTTGCATGTACATGCATAATTATCACACACGTACACACACTCATGTTCATCATGCACTTTTTCCATCAGCGAGAGGCTTCTAACATGAAATATGCCATTAGAAAATTACAAATTATAATGATGAAAAAAATCAAACTCAAATAGAACAGCGAAGACAAATAAACAACAAAAGAGCGAAGATACAAAATCCTAACCTAAGAAAATTTGGCTCGAAGCCGCGAAAGCTGTGATAATACAACAATGTATGACGTCATAAGTATCATGCATGTCCTACTGTTAGTGGCCAGCCTTATGAAACCAAAATTGAAATTAGCATTTAATCAATGTTTAGATCCGAGACACATAAAGCGTTTTTTCATACGAGTCGGCACAGCACGTCAGGACATGAAGCTCTCTGATTGGATGATTGGGTTGGCGTATCGAGAGTCAATCGATCGGAGAGCTTCCAGTCCTGTTACTTGTTACTTACTTACTTGTTACTTGTTGTAGTCTTCTTCATGGTCGTTGTACTGGGAATTATCAAATTTCTTCCCAATCGATGGGGATTCACGGTCTTTGATGCTGGTATATGTGGTTATCTATGTACTCTGCCTGACTTCTAGCAAAGACTCCGTAGTCCTGTGTTGTCTTAAGCTCCTTGGGCAGAAGGTTGAAGAGTCGGGTCCCAGAATAGGCCGGCGACCTGCTGAATTTTGTGGACGGTGCTGCTGGAGATCGATGTCGGTTCTATTTCTGGTGTTGTGGGCATGTCTATCTCCGCTCAATTCTGGTCTACTCCTCACACCCAGGGGTGTTAGGCTACTTCATATTATGAAGTGAGACAACTGTGAGAACTTTATTCTGGATAAAGAGCGGCCTGCTGTGATCCATCACATACCTTCTTAGAATAATTCTATTATTCTTTATTATTGTTCTCAGAGCCCTTTTCTGTATTCGCAGAACTCTTGAGTTACTTCCATACTTGACTGAGCTGCAGATCCCCATGCCACTATTCCGTACTTTAGGTGAGATGCAAATAATGAGTGGTAAACCATAAATGCAGTTTTTTTCCTCAGTGATACTTTGAATCCTTCTAATTACAAAGATGGCCGATGAGAGTTTCTCGAACAGCAGTTCAATTTTTGATATTGCCAGTTGAGGTGACTGTCGATCTGTAAACCCAGGAATCTAGTACTTGTCTGTGCTGGTATATTTATGCTTGTTTGATCCTCCATGTTTCCGTTTATTGGGTTGGAGCGAATGGGAACCGTTTTATCTTTGATCATGGTTAAATTTATTTTCGTTTGTTTCATTGAGTGTAGTCTCCACCACTTCTTCGGTGTTTTCATGCTTTTCAGATGGTATTAAGATAGTGAGAGCTTGCCGACTATGCAGGCTCATCTAAAAAAAAAACGCCTCGTGAGTCTCGGCCTTTAGAGTGCTCAGTAGCAGTCAATGTTCCATGAGATCAATGAGAAAAATATTCAGATCTGTCTTCTTTCTCTGTGTTTATTATCTGCTGAAATTGTTTTCAGAAAAATATGGTCAAAATATGCACTAGATGAACTGAAATCGTGAGGAACTGGGACCCTCCATTCATTAAAATTTTGAGCAAAAAAGATAATGGGGACAAATACTTAGGAATATTTCTGGATTTACAAAAAGCATTTGACACAGTCAATTGTGTCAAATGCTTTTTGTAAATCCAGAAAATTCTAATGGATAAAATGGAAGCAATAGGAATAAGAGGTATTGCATTGTCATTCTTTGAGTCATATTTAAATTGTAAAAGACAAAAAGTTAGGCTTGATAAAAAGACAAGTGGACTATCAAATGTGAATATTGGAGTTCCACAAGGAACAGTGCTTGGGCCAGTTTTGTTCTTAATATACATAAATGATTTATTAAATATAAATCTAGGGAATTTCTCCTTGTACTCTTTTGCGGATGACACAGTTGCTATAGTTTGGGGGGAAACTTGGCCAATCACCTTCCAGAGAGCTAATAAATGCTTTGATGTTATCAAGTCCTGGTTAAAGAATAGTCTCCTACATTTGAATATTCAAAAAACTAGATTTCTTCCCTTTTCATTGTCGTCCTCTGGATTGCCTCCAGATAATACTGACTAAACTAGTATAACATAATATAAATTGTGCCAGTCCATACTACAGCTGTGGATGTCCTACATTGGAGAAAGAAAATGAAATAAAATATTTAGGTGTAGTATTGGATGTACATTTACGGTGGAGCTCGCACATTTCATACATCTGTTCAAAACTTAGAAAATTAATTTATAAATTCGTTCAATTAAGGAATGTCCTTCCTATCTATCAATTAAGAATGGTATTCTTGGCACTGATACAGTCAATTATCTGCTATGGTATTGTATCCTGGGGAAGTTGTGGGAGTTCAATTCTGCAACCTCTCATAATTCTTTATAAAAGAATAATAAAAATATGTTTAGAGACCCATAAGATATCCAACCGAAGTATTGTATAGAGAATTTGGCGTTTTTAGTGTTGATACCCTATTTGGAATAAATCTTTTGAAGTTTGTGTATTTAAGACGTTCAGAGTTTCCAGTTATGGATGAACATGTATATTCCACTCGTCGAAATCTTGCTAATAAATTAAAAGAACCCTTCACAAGAAGTAGAGTGGCCTCCTTACATGCTTTTGCTAAGGGACCACGACTTTTCAATAAACTGCAATCAGATATATCAGATGCACCCAGTTAAAATTTGTTTAAGAATAGACTTAATCGCTTCTATGAAGAAAAACGTTTAATAGAGGTGTAATACTATTTACATTTTTTTGCTGTCTTCATTCAAATGTAATTTATTGTTTAAGATTCATAATCCCATCTTGTGAAAAGCACACTGATTATTGTATAAGATTTACTTTATTGTTTGATACCTCAAAACTGTTATTGTATTATAATTAAGTTGACTCAACTAGAGAGCGAGACATCCCTCAACACAGGTTTAGCCTAAAGAGAGATGCACTGTGGTTTTTTCTGTTACATGCTTAATATTATTATCTATGTTCAATTATTATGCTTAAGGTATGTATTTGTATTACCAATTGTAATGTTCAACCATTATGTTTAATGTATGTATTTGTATTACCAATTATTGTAAAAATGCAGTGAAATAAACGAATTATTATTATTATTAAATTACATGTGTGTTAATACTTTATGTTATGTTATTTAAATTTGGGAGAGGAATAGTACACGGTAGCCTATCCTTAGTTTTTTTAAAAAAAGAATAAGTTGAATTTTGTGCATGGAATGAATACCTGACATAGGGCGCCATTCCACCCATGTTGTGGCTCATTGTGGCGACTAGACGACTAGTGGTCTCAGTGTGGCAGGTAGCTCCACTTTGTCCTTCCCACTGCCGGCCGAGAGGCCATCTTGGTTGGCCGCTTCATCTTGCTTCCTCTCTCCAACACATTCTGAAATCACATCATCATTGAACAGAGTTGAATACACATCAACAATACGAAACACATATCCAATTCGGATGTCATAAGCTACACAAAGTTGAGGGTCAAGTGGAAGAGGGGGCTGTCTACACAGTTTGTGGACCCTACATCTTGGCTACACTGCTAGCCTATAATATAGCACATATTATGTGAAGAGTAACATTACAAAGCTACATCGGAGATAGCAAGTGCACTCCTACAACACTCGGAGAGGGAAAAATTTGGATGTGCCATGCTGTCGTTTGTCGAAGGTGAGGGACTGTTTCCCTGTGCTGGCGCTGAGAATGTTCAGCCACTTGCCAGACCCACTTGTGTGGGCGCGTCAGGTCCACCTTGTTCAAGTGGCTAATTGAAAAAGAGTCTATATAGTATCAGTGACTTTTTTAATGAAGATAGTAGTGATCTGTGACACTGCCATCATGATTAAGTAAAGTGTGGTCTGTACGACCAGTGTTTTTTTCTCTTCATATTAAAGTATACGTATTACTGACTGACGCGATCTATCCAGGAATGGCCTGGTCTTTGATCTATAGATTGGATATTGGCTCTTATTGTCTCAACTTCGCCCACATCACATTTAATGTTGTAAAGTGGAAAGAAAAGGCATTAATCTTTCTATCAAATTAGCCTATTTCAATTTTAAATCTCACCAGGCATCCCTAGATAGCCAATAGCCATGTAAACAATAAAATTAATGTAGTAAAATATTACTCTAAAGTGAGCTTTGTGAGAAAGAAAGGAATACAGCGTTGCCTATTCTCTGCCTTGCTCAGTAATTCAGTAGTCTCCATCCATGACCAGCACTTGCCGAATAGATTGCGTCATAAAAAATTAAACTTAAAATTTGATAACTAGACTGAGATCAAGATGGGAGGTCAGTCATAGATCTCAGAAAACATTGGATTGACTCTTCATCAAGGGAGTAAAGAGCCAGACTCACAAGCTTCTCACGAAGTGCCTTCTTGAAGATTTTTCCTCCTGTTCACGGAAATACACCGGCATCCTGTTGTAAATCTTAAATGCACGGACAGGGAAGCTATTATGAGATCGAGTCAGTCTGGCCTGAGGCAAATTGATGTCATTCCTCCTCCTTGTGTTGTGACTATGTACATGTCCTCTCTGCTGAAAGATATGATGTCCTCTTCTCAACAGTAACAGGGAACTAAAGAGATACTGGTTATAGACCGTCATAATCCTCAGCCTCCTAAAGATTGGCGCACAGTGCTCCAGCCAATGAGATGAGGTGATGATCCGGAGAACCTTCTTTTGCAGAAGCATGATCTTTCTAAAGCCTGCTGCATGACCCCAAAGCACTATGTCATAATTGATATGGCTGTGGAAGAGGCCATGGTATGCCGTAACCAGGTACTCCAAAGAAACATGACCTCTCAGCTTACGCATCAAATATGTGACTCTTGACAGTCTATTGCAGATCATGTCAACATGCTGCTCCCATGTCAAAGTGGCATCCATCATGAATCCAAGCAGCCTCACAACTACTTTTTTAGGAAAATTGTCGATATCGGTAGCCTATATCTGCCTTCCTTGTCAGAACTGGCTTTTCCCACTTACTCATGTATAGGCCTACTTGGGTCGATTTGTACACTATACTGTACATTTGCTTTCTGAGCTGATAGTGGTTATGGTGGAGTGGATTTCCACTTTTTCGGTTGAGACGACTTGTACACCGAAGTGTACATTGCCAGCTATTGTTTAACAACAGCTTTACAGGTAGCAGTGACCACAGTTCAGCTGTGTGTATTTTGAGAGAGAGATTGTGTGTCAATAAAGTGAAATCCATATTTACATTATAATGTACACTTGGTCTGAGAAGGTTGATATCAGCTGTTCATTCTTGAAAATAAATAGCAATTTTACTTTATTTAGGGTACAGTTCCGTATCTGGTGTAAGTTTTACCTTTATTAAGCATATCGAATGTAGCTCTATTATACGATTAGGCCTATATACTGTATTTTGAATAACACCAAAATTTTGTCACTTGAAAGCCTATTTTAATGGTGGACATTTAGTCCACTTACAATCACAAAGTCAAAATCTGCGTTTACACCAAAGTTAATAAGAAAATGTTAACTTGATCCTTACAGATTCTATTAGATTGAACATATCATACGGTACACAAGATGAACATATTTGTTTGTCAAGTTCCGTTCAATCTAATAGAATCTATGAGGATTTAGTTATTAACATTTTGTTAATAACTTTGGTGTAAACCCAGATTAAAGAATCCTAAGGAGATATTCTAACCTAACCTAAAAAAGGTTATGGTAACATTTATACAACTTCTCAATTAAAATATAATTAAAACTAATCTGCAAATTTGAACGTCAGCTCTGTGTTTAAAAATATAATTAGTTTTCTAGTTAGCCTAATGTAATAATGCTAGTAGGTCAAAGTTAAATGAGCCAGTCTTCATTTTTAATAATAAAGTAATGTTTTTGGATTTTAGTTTTTGTTAGCGTGAAACAGAATTCAAATTCAATGTGCAATTTTATTTGATAGAAAACGAAAATTTCTCAATTATCCAAAACTTGCCTAAAATCTTGCAATAGGAGATCCTAACCATAAAAGTTGGAACAACCAATAACACAGAACTTTGATGTTTACAACTTCAAAATTTTCTTCCATAAAAACTCAAATTCAAATTAAATGATGATTTGCTAAGAATTCTTTACAATATTTCTGAATAGACATAATAATTCCACGCATACCGGGCAGATTATAAATCATGGCTGTTGACAAGATCTAAGAACCAGGCTATAAATGATACAATAATATAAATTATAGTTTAAGATTGTTACTTACATTATCATGAAACCTTGATGAAAGCCATAGCTTGAATATGAATTATGCAAATATGTGACTGTGTAGTGTACTGATTGATTCAACAGATATTGAGCACGTATTAATAGTTCTAGTATGAGATTATTGTCCTTCCTGATTTATGAAACCATGACACTACTACATCAGAGCATCTGCATGCATCCTAGGATTCATTGCTGAACACTTTTCCTAAAAATACTGTCATCATCGGCATAAAATTAACTAACAAATTTATGCAAACGTTGATAGATCACCATACACGAGTTAATCATTAATTTCAAGTCCACTAATTAAAATACCAGAAAGATGTCGACTGGCTTCGCCGCTGTAGAATGTAGACTTGCTGGTTTGCTGATCAACTATAAACAGATCCAAAGAGACCACAACGGAAAATGCTACACACAATATTTAACAGATAATATTAATAAAAATGAAGAATTCAAGCCATATCTTGAAAAATCAACTAAATATACTTCTGAATCCGGTTATTTGAAGCAATAATGTTCATAGTTCTAAAAATATATCGAAAAATGAGTTGAATTATGTTTGGCTCAAATCTGAAAAATTCAAGCGCAATGTGATAATAATTTTGATTTTTTGAAATAATTGATAAATTATGAATTAAAAATGATTATCTGACAATCACTACATGTTATACTGTATAATTATATTACTGTATTGCAATTTTTATTATTAAGACCACATTACAAAGCACTACAGCTGAATACATCATAAAGAAATTGCTCGAATTGACAGCAAACGTTTTGAAGTTAATCGAAGAGTTTATTGTAGGCCACTTTAATTGAGTACTTAAATGGATGGAACACCACGCATTCTGATCTGATACCTCCGCTTGAATACCCTACCAAGTACCAACATTATTGTATGAATGAAACTTTCATGAGAGAATATAAAGAGTGGGTAAAAAGTCCGAGAACGGCTTATTATCTCATACACAGAGGTAATTTGACGGTGGGTGTGATTGGGGATCCTACTCAATTTGAAATTACTACTGAAAATCTGGCCAAATTTTAAAATTCATAGTAAAGTAATATTTTCAAATTGACTAGGATCCCTAATCACACCCACCATCAAATTACCTTTGTGTATAAGATAATAAGCCGTTCTCAGAATTTTCACCCACTGTTTATAGCCCAAGCAATGAATGCTCAGAAAGGGTATAGAGGGAAATGTTTGGATTACAATTTTTGACCCTGCAGTTTTGTTGAGGGTAGTAAGGAAGTAAATATATTGAAAGTCCCCACCCCTACCCCATGTGCTAATGGGGTGGAGGGTGGTTCAAAGGTATCATTTCTTGGGTTTTCGCATATAACTCGAAAATTATGTACCGGTAATAATACTGTTATATACAAAACTGAAGCATATATATCATTCTTTACAATATTTATCTAATAATTTTTTCTATATCTTCTCTAGATTTTGAGATACCCGCTCTTGAATGTGTGACATTTAAAAAAAACACATTTGCCTCCATTTTTTTCCCAATTTTCTCTCTTATAACTTTTTAAAAATCGATGAGAGAAGTTTATGCTGATTATGAGCTCATAGAGCATTAAATGTATAATTTCACATTCTCACGGATTTCCCTACACCTTTTGCAGCAGTTTTAGTGTAGAAAGCAGAGCTTTTATGGTCTTAGAGACTCTGACCTTTCTATCTTGCTCTTACCTTTCTGGAAGGACTCAGCTTGTCTCCCTCAGTGGTTTTGGTGTTCCTCAGGGATCGGTGCTGGGGCCTACACTGTTCCTTGTCATAATAAATGACCTCGACGACCACGGTTCCTCTCTGATGTTCGCAGATGATGCATCTCTACTGTCATCGGGTGCTGAGCTTGAGCGGGTTTTGGAGGCATCTGCGGAGCATCTTCAATCTGCCACTTTATGGTTCCTGGCTAATCGATTCCAGCTGAATGAGGACAAGACCCAGAGGATCATCTGCAGCTTGTCACGTGAGCCGCGTGACCCTCAGAATCCAGTGAAGCTGCTGGGTTTTGTCTTGGACAGCAAACTCAGCTGGAACAGTCATATACAGCAAGTAACCAATTGACTCTCCCGCATTATTTCTGCTGCTCATGATGAGGGGCCTGGTGACTGAGAAGTACCTGATAATGATGTATCATGTGCTCTTCCATTGTCACATTACCTATGACTTGCTTCTGTGGGGTCATTCAGCGGGGGCTGCTGATGTGCTGAGACTGCAAAAGAGGGCTATAAGAATTATAACAGGCAGCTATCATCTTGCCCACTGCAAGCCCATCTTTGCTCGCCTTGGTGTACTGACTGTCTTCAGCCATTACATCCTCCTGTGCTTGGTGTATGTCAAGAAGATACAGCATACTCTAGCTGCCCGTAGTGACATCCACCGCCACAACACCAGGCACAGTGAGCTGTTGGATATCCCCAGGAGACGCCTCCACCGATCACAGGCCAGTTACAGGATTTCAGCCCTGAAATTCTACAACAAGCTGCCTAATAGTGTGAAGCAATTGGATGAGGCCGCCTTCAGGAGAACCGTCTGGAAGCTACTGTGTGCAAAGGCATACTATAGTGTGAACGAATTTATGAGTGATAATTTGAATTTTTATTGTGAGCGTGAGCACTGGATCACTGCCATCTGAACTGTTACAGTTTTTTTTCATGTGTTTGTACGTGTTTTGATTTTTTGACGCCATCGATCCCTCAATTGTGGGTAATGGATGAAGCTGAAGGTATTAAGGTGTAAAATCTAAATTTTTGCAACAATAGAACAATTGACAAGGAATTTGGAGGGAATGTTTTAAACATAATTTTTGACCTCGCAGCTTTGTTGAGACTAGTTAGTAGGAAAACATAACAGGAGTCCCCATTCCTAACTCATGTGCTAAGGGAATGAGGGTGGTTTAAAAGTTGCATTCTCAGCGTTTTGCTCCCATGCTCATATCTTGAGAACAATGCGTTCATCAGACATAACATATTCATAAATTAAGATTGATTGAGTCCCTACACTTTTTGTTTAGTGGAATTTTGTGATATTCCCAACAGTTCCCGAGATATTCGCTCTTGAAGGTTTGTAATTGTTAAAATAACAGGTTTTAACCAATGTTTTGCTCTTCCAGTGCTTATATCTCTCCAACAATGAATCGTAAAAGCTGATGCTTATCGTAGGTTTGTAGAGAAGTGGATTTTCTTCAAATTGATGTATTTTTTCACTGTTCAAAGTTTTCCTTTTTTTGTTATAGAAGCTTCAATTTAGGGGGTGAAATTTTCATTGCTGCAACAAGTGTCAACTAAGCAGTTCCACACCTCCAACAGAGGGGTTAAAGATGAGCACTTTTGTTATGTTCACCTACTAACTATCGGTAGTCCAAAATAAGCTGCAAAGACACCCCTTCTTCAAATGTCATTGTCAAACGATCAATTGTTGCAGCCATGTAAAATTCACCCCTACATTGAAGCTGCTATAACAATGAAAGGAAAACTTCAGTTTTGTATTATAACAGTCATATCCGTAAGATACATAGTTTTCGAGTTATATGCACTAGTAATTACATTTCTGTAGCCTATACAATTTTTACATTTTTAACATTATTTTTAAGTGTTGAGATTATAAATTTTAATCTTTCAGTAATTTATTCAGTTTTCTCCATCCATGACCATCACTTGCTGTATAGATTGTGTCATAAGGTCAAAATTGGACGTCATTGCGTCTTTAGTGAGGTCCACGTTATAAATTTTATCAACATTTTTATTCTTGTCCTTACTATTCCTGTAATCCGCAGCGTTGGCAGATATGTTTTTAACAATGTATAGATATATTAATTAACAAAATAAAATTAAGCTATCTCTTCTATACAAATTTATTATTTATTCATAAAAAGTTTATTTTTTGTAGAATATAATATAATTGATCATTTTTAACCTTCCGGCAGTTGCGTTGTTGTAAAAAGTACAACAGTGTCAGTTTTTTTGCTGCAAAAAACTATTGAATGGGGTGGTGTCAGTGAATGAGTCACCTAAGCATTCCAAAACTCACCCACCCCCCATCACTCCTCTGAGTTGCAGTATCAATCGAGCAATGGTTCAGTCTTTAGGTGCCATTTAGTCGCCACAGTGCATAAGATAGGGAAAGACTGTACATACGGGGACTGTAAACGAACCAATAACACAGAATTGATGGCTTTGCTTGATGTATCTTATTGGGCTATGAATGGTAATCATCCAAATGTTCATAGGCGCAAAATAATCAAAGGAGATGAAAAGAGTAATTATACAATTAATTAATATGTTTTGACAGTAAACAGAGTACATAACACTTGGATAATTGGATGTTGTAAAAAATACAACACGCGACTTTTCGTGTGATTGAGTAGGGCGCGACTGCCGGAAGGTTAACAAAAATGAACAGTTAATATCACATCATCTTCCCTCTATAGGAGGCAGTGGAAAGGCAGAGAATCGGCAACGCTGATCTCTAATCTTTCTGTACTGTCATTATAACATTAACCTCACTAAAGACGTTAGCCAATACAATAAAACGTAGATGGCATCAACAGATAAAAACCAGAAATATACTACTATTTTTTTCATAAATTCTATGCCATTAATCATTAAAATATCTTGAAATTTTCAGTGGTACGGATCATCATCATCATCTTCTGCCCAACCTCCATCACTTAGCACGAACGTGAGGCAACCTCAAAATATGCCTCCCGTAGAAACCGATTATATTCCAAAAGGTAAGAAGCCAGTATTAGTGGTTGCTATTCTTCAAATTGAAAGCCTGCTCTGCAATTTTGAATTCAGTTTGCATGCTCAACTCATTGCCAGTAGGCTACATCTGAAGACATGTACTGGGATTTTTCAGTTATCGTATAATTATAATAGTCTGACTCCTTGTGAGACCAGACTCACCAATTGAGGGGTTGAGATGATAAATATGGAGTGACCTGGCTGGTACAGGTCTGGTGTTTCCACCTCAGAGTTTTCAGGTCGCACCTGATCAATTTCAGGGACTCTGACATGACCTAACTGCTTAACGCGTTTATCCGAAACACGGGAGTGGTCCGAGTAAAATATCTTGCCCGGGCCAGGATTCGAACCCGGGCCTCTGAATTATAAAGCCAGTATCCAATCCACTTGACTACGGCTACTCCAGTGTTGAGATAAGAAAGAATTTCAGTCCAACCTTTAGAAATCAAGCTACCCTGATGAAGGTCCTCCTCAGGAGTGAAATGCATTCCTCATTTCACCATGCCCAGTTGCACAAACGCATATCAAAGTTCAACCGTGATTAAATGCCATGAGAACCAACCAATCGGAGAAACCTTCGTTCCAAAAAAGCCTTCTCTGATTGGTTCTCGTAGACCTTGTTATCTGTCAGATCAGCCCTATAATGAGTTTGGTGTGATGGACACAAGACAACTCTACTCCCTAGAAATTATTTGCAGACTACATAAGAACCCAGAAAGCTATCCAAAGAGAAACCACTGTCATAACACAAGAAATAGAAGCCTTCTTATCACGAACGTGGCTAGGAAGGCAACATATCAACGACACTTCAACCACCTAGCACCAAAACTCCTCAATTTACTTCCTGTACACATCGAGATAATAGATAACTCAAGAAAATTTAAATACGCCGTTAAAAATCACAACAACTGGAAGACATAATATAGAAAGAATAATTTCGAACAATATTTGTGCTCACTTACCCAATGTATTTGCACCCCCACTCTAAATCTATTACTACTCCACCTGCTCTAGTACATGGGTTTTCCATAGTTTAGTAGGTTAACATCCGAAAAACATTTATTTATATTTGTTGTAGATTTCATGTTTTTATCTTTGAATACACATATATTCTTGTGCATTTTATTGTTTATTCTTGTGTAGTTGAGAAGTTGATATTGTGGTAATTATTCATATTGAATGAAAAAGACTAAGACAAAGACTTTTTGACAATTTCTTAGTCTTTTTCATTCAATATTTTATTGATTAGATTGCTTGTTTGTATTTTAATGGGAATAAACTTTATTATTATTACTATTTAATCATGTTTAAAATTTAACAGGATTTGCGTAACCGTACCTAAGTGTTTCTTTTAAATATTTACACAGTGTCAAAACTACAACAAATCCTCCACCTCATAATATATACTCTACAACACACTACAACAATACCTCCTCCACACCCATTTGTGACAGCTATCTGTTTAATTTTAGTGACCTCAATATCAAAATCATGATTGCTCATAGGTAATGTTAGTGCTCTATAGACCATGCTATTGAAAGCAGCAAGTTTGTGAGAAATAGGATGACAAGAATGAAGAGGAATGATAACATCAGTATGGGTTGGTTTTCTAAAAATAGAAAACTTGTGAAAACCAGTGTTATGATCTATTCTTAAATCTAGGAAATTCAATACACAATCCTGTTCTACCTCTACAGTGAATTTTATGTTGATGATATTATTTGCTTATGGAAAGGAAGTAACAGACAACTAGACAATTTTCTTTCCTATCTGAATGGATTACATCAGAGTATAAAAATCACCCCTCTCACCACTCCTAGCTGAATTATTTATGGATAAGTTAGAAAGTAGAATCATTGAAAATAGTAATTTCAAAGATAAAATTGTTTACTGGTTTTGATATGTTGATGATATTATTTGCTTATGGAAAGGAAGTAACAGACAACTAGACAATTTTCTTTCCTATCTGAATGGATTACATCAGAGTATAAAATTCACTGTAGAGGTAGAACAGGATTGTGTATTGAATTTCCTAGATTTAAGAATAGATCATAACACTGGTTTTCACAAGTTTTCTATTTTTAGAAAACCAACCCATACTGATGTTATCATTCCTCTTCATTCTTGTCATCCTATTTCTCACAAACTTGCTGCTTTCAATAGCATGGTCTATAGAGCACTAACATTACCTATGAGCAATCATGATTTTGATATTGAGGTCACTAAAATTAAACAGATAGCTGTCACAAATGGGTATGAAGAAAGTATGGTGGACAGATTATTGAGTAAAATTAATAGACAAATTTCAATCAATTCTAGTTTTGTAGGCTCAAACTGTGAGGAAAAGACTTGGATAACAATCCCATATTTAGGCCTTGTATCTGATAAGATAGGTAGGGAATTGAAGAGGAATGGATTTCATGTTGCTTTCAAGACCAAACCGATTTTAAATAGTCTATTTAGCTGAAGTAAAGACAAAATTGATATTTGGGATAAAAGCGGGGTGTACAAACTTAAATGTGATGATTGTAATGCTTGTTACGTGGGTCAGACTGGTAGAAGTTTCAAAAGTAGAATTAAAGAACACATCAGAGATTGGAATAAACAAATGGGGAATCTAACTTTGCAGAACATTTGATAACAAATAATCACAAGTTCACAGTTAAGGAGAATGTTGAGTTTCTGCATGTTAATAACAAAGGCAGATCTTTGAATATCCTAGAGGCTTTAGAAATAACAAGAGTAATTAAGGAAAATCCCCAGTATAGTTTAAATGACCAGATTCATTTCAACCAGTACAACACTACGAATTTAGTTTTATCATAAACATGTAAGCATACATTAGTCAATAGTTTTCCCATTTACATATTTGTTTTATTATCTTTCACATTTGTTTTCTTGGTTTTTATTTTGTAATAAATTTGGTTTTTGACAATTTCTTAGTCTTTTTCATTCAATATGAATAATTACCACAATATCAACTTCTCAACTACACAAAAAAGAAAATTCCTTGTTATTAACAACATTATGTTATCCATCGAGAGTCGTTAAAGATCAAAGGAAATGTGTTATGTTAATAACAAAAGCCTCTTTTATCGCATTAACTTTTAGTTAAATAGTTAAGTTAATAGTTTAAATTAATAGTTTAGTTAAAATTTTAGTTAATAGTTTTCCCATTTACATATTTGTTTTATTATCTTCCACATTTGTTTTCTTGGTTTTTATTTTGTACTAAAAAGTAAATTTTATTATCATGGCGATTCTGTTGCTTAAGCCGCCATTTTGTCACACCGTTGAGGGGGAGGAGACTGTCTAGCTAGGCCAATGGCAGGCGTTCATGCCCTCGACCAATAGCAGTACTCGCCTACTAGTATAAATTCTGCTGCTCTTGTATTTAGTTTTAGTTTATCAGAGATTGACAATGGTGTAATAACCGAAACCGGTCTTTCTAATTATCAATAAATCAGTGGTTTTTGACAATTTCTTAGTCTTTTTCATTCAATATGAATAATTACCACAATATCAACTTCTCAACTACACAAAAAAGAAAATTCCTTGTTATTAACAACATTATGTTATCCATCGAGAGTCGTTAAAGATCAAAGGAAATGTGTTATGTTAATAACAAAAGCCTCTTTTATCGCATTAACTTTTGTTAATAACAGGTTACTATCTTCCCCGCAACCCCCTCGCCCAGCATCCCTACCGTACCCTACAACTACAGCTGTTCCCTAATAACTACAGCTGCTGACAAAACACGTGACAAAGTTATTAACCTTTGTTGATAACAAAACTAGCAGTCAAAAGAAAATATTATTAACTTATGTTGAAAACTTTTTTTTTAAACTCTGGTGTAAACGCATTATAATTCATTTACATTAGATCAGATGAAGATCATTATGTTAATGATCACACACATGTTTCAATTCAAATTTGCTTTTTATTCCGGCTGTTATATCATATGAATACTCTCGTTAAATGAAATTATGTGGAAGTCAATTATATTGATAACAAGATCTTGTTAATAACAAGGAATTTTCTGTTAGAAACAAGAGTTATTAACTTTTGTCAAGAGAAATTTTTGACGATTCAGTCAAGTTAATAACTCGTGTTATTAACTCCGGTGTAAACGCAGCTTCAACCTGACTTACGGAGGGAGTCAGACGATTCATATGTTCAATACGAAGTTATTATGAGAGTAATTAATAAAGTGTTATAATTATTAATGAACACATGAGTTAATTTATTATTGAAAAACCAAGGATACAACAGAATGCTAAGAAATATAGAGTTTCCCATAAAATGTGTAAGGAAACCCTCACAAAGTTGTCGGTGTATTTCAGAAACACCTTGTATCCTAACTATCTTCATCAGATTTAATCATAAAACTGAGATTGAATACTCTGGAAGATCAGTTTACAGAGTGTGCCAGAAAAGGTGTAACAGTCGAATGCCATAGATTCTACATGGAATTTGCTACGAAAGATGTCCAGTAAATTTGTCTACTATCTTAGTTTATGAGATCCAACTTAACGATTTTGTGATATTTTTGAAATACGTCAATTACCAGAGAACTGTTAGTCGAAATAATTATAAGGACGTGGTTGGAAAGAGGAAGAAATTTCCAATAAGATACACATAATTTGTTCTTCTGTTTGACGTTTTTGGACTCAAAGTTGAAAAAAGTATATTTGTCCAGTTCAAAGCCAAATTTCAAACAGTTTGAACGCTAAAGAAATTCAAAAACGTCAAACAAAGTATATGAATCTTTTTTTAAATGTTTTCCCCTTTAAGAAATTCCCAATAAGATACAAATACTATGCTCCTTTGTTTAACGTTTTTAAACTTTCTAATGGCGTTCAAACTGTTTGAAATTTGGATTTGAACTGGACAGATAGACTTTTTTCAACTTTGAGTTTCCACGCAAATTATGTTTCCACCAAGGAGACGACGGTCCACGTGGAGACAGAGCATAATTCTGTGGGAAAGGAATATGCAAGTTTGAAATATTCCCAAATACCAGTGTATTTTCCATCGCTAACGGAAATACAGTTTCGTGAGAATAACTAAACCCTGCATAAAATTGGAGTTTTCCTGGACGCAAGTTAGCAAAATTCTTGATGTGAGAAAATTATTTTTTAAGAGATAACATTTGTTTTATTTCAACAGTTGTTACTGTTTATATTTCAACAGAAAAATAAATTTGTCACGATAAAAATTCAACTACATGAACACTAGAGTCTGAATGATAAAGTCCTTATTCTAAACTTTTCAAATGAACCAAATCAGTAAATTTATCTTCAATATTATCACTATTACACCGCTACTCACAATTTACCACTTGGAACAATTTACCGTTATCCCAGAACGTACACATTGAATTTAGAAAACACTTTTGAAGTGGAAACATTTTTGTGTGTTATTGTAGAAGTTCGATGTGGCCGCAAAGTCTCAGCTGAAGAAAGTGCAGAAAATCTGGGCGCGGGAAGTGGCCAAGCAGGCGGAAAAGGCGAAGAAAGACGCGGACGAGGCGGAAAATCGGTTGCGGAATCTGGAGGATGCCAAGAAGGTGGTCATCGAAGAGGATGCCAGTCTGCCGAGTGCTCAGCCTGTCAAGATATCGCAGGCCAAGGATCACCGCAACAAACGGGTCAAGATATTCGGATGGGTGCACCGGCTTAGAAGACAGGGTTCGTTTCAATTCAGTTCATTCTATACACGATGTTGTCAGGATATAAGAAAGCATTTTCCACTCATGATATACACAACATTTTACCTCCACCTACATTTTTATAAAAACTGCAAATAAAATAATTTTAAAAACTTACGTGACCAGTAACAATTTGTTACAACTGTAACCGCCCTTGATGGGGGTTGAAGATATCTTATTACTACTTCAAGGGAGTCATGGGAACTGGATCGACAACAACATTGTATTACCTAAAGAATTTCTCATTTATTATGTCAATTACTTGAAATTTAAAGAACGGAATATGCAGTAAATTTTATCAAAATATTATTCCTACAAAAACTACCTGCCAATAAGATTCTGCTAACTAGAAATTTTACTACAACAAGAATTTTACTAATTAGGGTCTCGGCCGGGTGAAAATGTTTTATAAGGAGCTAGAAATTTTGGCACTTACCCACAGCTATCACTCCCATCGTAATCCCAAACCACAGGACACTCACGTATATCATAATGCTGGAAAACTGACTTGACTTTTTGCAATACGGTATGGGTTTTGATTTGCTCGGTACCTCTGTTGTTTACGACTGGAGGTTTTCCGTCCGGTTCTCACTTGATTGGGCAAGCGGGTACTTGCCAGGTCTGCAGTATTCCTCTGTGAAAATATCTACAGGCTACCAAACATCCGCCTTGTCCTTGCCTCGTGGAGCCGCCTCATCCGTGAGAACTAGCAAATATCCCTGAATTTGCTGGTTCTCAGAGTCGTTTAGACATAAGTTAGCAGAATCTTATTGTCGCTGCAAAAATACTACTTACTCACTAAATCATATATTTTCTCACTAAAGTCCAACTACGGAAATTATTATTCTAATATCAGAGTCTTTTCTCCTGAAAAATCTTAAATCTAAAACACGAAAAAATCAATCAATAAATAAGTAATCAAATACTACCCATGTCACACAACATAACCTAAAAAGTAAACAGTTGGAAGTAATCACAATTCACCGCCGACAGCGCTATACGCTATCTGTCGGCAACAGTTCTAACAACAATGGCCAACTCATAACTACATGTTCGCGTTCCAAATTTGATTAGTTGATGGGAAATATTTGTATTTTGAATAACATGAAATATTAAAAAATATTTTTAAATATTTATAGTATATTAATATGAAATACATGTAATAGGCAATTTTAGCATACAAACATATATTACATAATGTTAATCAAATTTCTGGTTCAAGTATTGAATTTAGTTGGTTCCATGACACTACTCTATTATGCTTCCTCATCTGAGATTAGACCTTCTAATCTATTTCCAATGTAAGTTTTTAAAATAGAGATGCTTCCCATGTTATTTAAATGGAGTTACTTTTCCTCCCTAGGGAGTTTTTCTGTATTTTAGTACCGAGAGCGAAAAAGTGACACTTTAGTATTATGTTCCAGGGAGTAAAGTAAGTACTTTAGGCAGTAGGTGGAGGAAAATATTATTTTCTCCCTCAGGGAAATTGTTGCCCTCGGCTTCGCCTCTTTTCACTCTAGATATACAAATAACTATTAAAGTACATAAGAAAACAATTTGTTGTGATTTATCATTTAGTCAGCTGAATAATTCATTACATGCAATTACTACAGCTTTTCCATACATTAATTTATAACATCAGCCAAGGCTATTTCGGAGCTATCACACAGACAGTCCTTCATGCGCTGACACATGATTTCAGCTGGTTAATATACAACATAATTAACAACTTTTACATCAAAAAAGTTATACGGGTTGGGGTATCAATGTGCGGCTTTTGCAATTCATTTTCTCTTGGAACTCTTTATCGAAATCATGTAACTTATCACATGGCCACCTTCTCATTAAAAAAAATGATTTTGGATTCATATGAGGGTCAAAGATGTAATTTTTATTTCAAATAGGATCGAATGAAAAATCAGTTAATCAGAGATTGACAATGGTGTAATAACCGAAACCGGTCTTTCTAAGTATCAAATCTGTGGTTTTTTGACAATTTCTTAGTATTTTTCATTCAATATAAATAATCACCACAATATCAACTTCTCAACTACACAAAAAGTCAAATAGGATCCCCAATGAAATCTAATGTCAAATTATTCTTGTAAAAGTAATATTTAGCTGTTTCCATAATTCTCACCAACTTTGTATAATTGAAAGTTGCTGGTTTAAAAGATTACAATACAACAGTTCATGAGCGTGTTCTCCAACCGAGAGGGTCACTAGTTTATTGTGGTTTCAGGTAAGTCATTGATGTTCATGACACTGCGAGACGGTACTGGATTCGTGCAGTGTGTGCTGAATGACAAGCTGTGTCAGACCTATGACGCTCTGGTGCTCTCCACTGAATCAGCTGTCCAACTGTTCGGAGTCATCCAGCCTGTGCCTGAAGGCAAAACTGTGAGTTGATAATATTATAGTGAGGTCCACATTATAAAGTAACCACCTGATTATAATATCAATGGTTGCGTTCAAAGCCACTGATCGGTGAGTGAACGAGGCACTGTTTGGTCCAACTCAAAGACCTTAAAGATGCATAGACTCACATGCAGCGCTAGTATACTTGGAATTGAAATCGGCCATTGAGGGGACAACCTGGAAGATTATTACATACTAAAGATCTTGAAGATTTTTGTAATCTATAGTATTACAAAAAAATATATATTATATAATATCTCGCGCTAAAATACCCCAATGGTAGCCTTCAATTTCAAGTAAGAGCTAGCATTGGGAAGGCATAGGCGTTGTGGGTTTATACCTCTTCAAGGTCCTTGCTCTAACTTATAAGAAAAAAAATACGTCATATCCGGTTCGTTCACTGATCAGGTCATCGTACTTTTCTACCGATGGAAAAGAACGTAAACAGAGTAGCTGAACGTAAACAGACATGGCTGAATACGAGGTTGTTTATATTTATAATGGACTCCATTATAATGTATTTGGGAGCACAGAAATGCATGATTACATAAATAACATTTAAAATATCATCCAAAGCATTTTCAACAACTCCAATCACTTGATGGTTTTCCATTTCAATTGATTATACTATGAGATAGTTGAATAAAAACACAAATATGTTGTCAAATTCTACTCTGTTTTATTTAGTACACGACCAAGGTTTCGTGACCACACCGGTCACATTTTCAAGTTCACCAGTCAACTTGAAAATGTGACCGGTGTGGTCACGAAACCTTGGTCGTGTACTAAATAAAACAGAGTAGAATTTGACAACATATTGTGTTTTTATTCAATTATGGAACGGTTCTACAATATTGACAATGACTCAGTCGACTATGAGATAGGTTAGGTTCTAGTTTTGTTTACAAATATAAGCAGCAGAGAAAACATCTGTCAGTCATGACTCATGAGCAACCGTTCAGCCACAGAATACATACAGACTGGAAGGTAAACCAAGACTTGAGTGCACCAAGACCAAGTGCATCATCTTGTTAGAAATTAAAATTACTGCTATATTACAATGATACACTTTCTTTCAAGATGGCGGATTTTGGCGTCAGGATACTATCCGACTTTCGATTCTGTGGTTCATCTGTGATCAGGTTTTTTACTGAACGTTAAAAAAATACTCGATGGAATTAATCAGTGGCTTTGGACGCAACCATTGGAGTTGTTGTTGTCCTATAGCAGGTCCACGTTAATAGTGAAGAACACCTGATGGAACAATCATTTAAATAATACACTGCATAAAGCAAAATGGGCGCGTATAAAGTCCAGGAGATTTGCAGGCTCCATGTGGGGGTTAAAGCCTCACATAGCGCTGTGGCTGTACAAGGCAGTAATAAGGCCCCAGGTTACATCTGAATGGTGGACAAAGGTTAACCAGGTTACAGCCACAGCCAAACTCACAAGTCTACAAGGGATGGACACACTTCTATTGTGAGGTCCACATTATAATGGCAGTGTACAATTGAAAATACTGTTGCTGACCTTTTCTATTATACAACAAAACAGATAGCACTATCTCTCTCTCGCTTTTCAATGTTGTCTATTTGCCAGAATATTTTATATTCACTATTGACAGTGACTGAACAAAACTGACCAAACAATTCTCAGCCGCCATTTTTTTTCTTCATTCTATCAAAATACTTGAGTACACAAGTCGTATAATTGATTTAAATGTTTTTGAAACAATGAAATTTTTAAACATTACCGTATGAGAAACACAAATTAAGATACCTTAAATGACATTTTAAAAGTTGATAACTAACCATCCTAGACTTCATCCATGCTTCAGTTGGCCTACCCGTATAGGTTAGACCTACTCGTACCGGTATAAATAATATTGAAAAGTTATTTAAGAATTAATCCATTGGAATTACTTATTTTTGAACAGGATTCCTATTTTTTTATTATTTTTAAAAGAAATTGGAGTAGAATATCTACCAAATAACTTAATAACTTAATTTCTGCTGTTTTGAAATTCAGATTGTTGTGTCACAGCTTTTTAAATTAGCCGCCATTTCAGGTTTGTATAAAGATAAAAATATGATCTCAGTTATGAAAGCAAATTTTTGAATCAAATTATGAAAAAATATATTTCCTAGATTAATTTGACATTAAATTAATTATTTTATCAAGGAAATGATAATTATTATTAGATTAAATTTAATGGGATGAATTGAGTAACAGTCAGTGGCAAAATGGAGAGACTTGGCAACGTTTTTCTCCTATCTTTCTTCACTGCCATTATAACGTGGACCTCACTATAGTCACTAGCAGCCCGTCAGCAACTCTCGAAATTGCTCTTGGCTTACTGTCATTGGGCATTTTTATCATGGCAGAAGCACGAAAATTAGCCTATCGACTGAAAGTTGAAGGCCAATGGAGGGAAGGTCTGTCTGGAACAACCTGTTTGGCACAATCACCAAAGCTTTTTCTCACAGCCCTGTACTTGAAATGACTTCAGTTGTCATGAGTACGGAGATGGTTTTCACTAAACCTTTTTCTGTTAAATTCTGAAAAAGTAACAGCTTAAAATCCAATTAAAAACACATTTTTAATATTGATATTGAACAAGAATAAAAAGCTAATATTACATCAGATATACCGATATTAGTTATCTTCTATAGAAGGTAGTAGCAAGGCAGAGAATCGGCAATGCTGTTCTATTATCTTTTCACTGACATTATAATGTGGACCTCACCGTAGGGACCTTTCATCAGTCTTCTATATTAATTAGTCTTACTTAGGCTGGGCGCACACCAGTTAGTCAAGACAAGACAAGACATGATCAGACACGTTTAGTTACAATACTTCACATTGTTGCTTATGACACAACTCACACTGATTAGTCATTGCAATTAGACATGTCTTCATAAGCAACTGTGTTAAGTATTGTGACTAAACATGTCTGATCATGTCTTGTCATGACTAACTGGTGTGCACCCAGCCTTACAGTTTTTTCTTGTATGACGCTTTCATTGTTGTCAAGTGTGCAACTCAGTGCCAGACCATATAAAGGGTCAATCAGCCAATCGGAGAGCTTCCTGAAGAAGAGGATATAGATAGGGGATAAAACCGTTTAATAAACTATTTTATCTATGACCCCTCTCAAACAAAGTATAATAAACTGTAAGCTTGACGAATTGAAAACTGGATGAACTGAAAACTAGACGAACTGGAAATAGGCCTATAATCATCCTCGATAAATTAAGAATCTATATGCAAAATTTTAAGTTAATCTCCATTTTCTCCACTGCAAAATTCCTCATCTCCACACACAGACCTCAGGTCCATGTTGAGATCATTCCTGGATAAAGACACTGTCGGCTCACAACTCTTCCCTCTATATTATTTCAATCCCGATGGGTTAAAGAATAATGATTAGAACTTTTTCATTACAATTTTTTTGCAATGCTTTAATAGCTACTTTGATTTAGAAGATTAATGTGCAAATGATACAAATGATATTAAGAACTTATTTTCTATTTTATTATTTTAAGCTGTCATTCATACTCCTGTATTTTTTCTCTCAAAAAATACTTATCTCATGTAAGAATAATTCAACTGGAAAATTGTAAATTATATTGTTTTTTATGAGTAATACAGAATTTTTTGAATTGAAATTTCAGAACTTTTTGAACTGAATCTGTTCAGTAGTTGAGACGTGATGATGCGTCATTTGTGTATAGTGTATTTCGTTTCTCGTACATTCTTTTCTTTATAATATTCAATATTTGATTGGTGTTTGGATTGCAGGCACCAGGTGGCCATGAGTTGATGGTTGACTACTGGCGGGTGGTGGGTGGTGCACCGTCCGGTGGAGCGGACACCATTCTCAACGAAGACGCGCTGCCAGATGTCCAACTCGACAACCGACACATCATGATTCGCGGCGAAAACGTCAGTAGTCAAAACACCAAATCACATTTATTGCCTCAGATAATTACACAAAAAAGTAATACAGCGTGGCTCAAAAGTCCCTGGAGAGTTGCTTAGAATAAGAAAAGAATAATAGCAAGTCGTAGTAAAATAGTTTTCGTCCGTGATGTTGGTGTCACCATAGAGAATAAATAGCATAAGAAGATATCCCATGGTATTGCCTCAGATAACACATAAAAGTAATACAGCGTGGCGCAAAAGTCACTGGACAGTTGGTTAGAAGGAGAAAAGAATAATAGCAAGTCGTAGTAAAATAGTTTTCGTCCGTGATGTTGGTGTCACCATAGAGAATAAATAGCATAAGAAGATATCCCATGGTATCGCCTCAGATAATAACACATAAAAGTAATACAGCGTGGCGCAAAAGTCACTGGACAGTTGGTTAGAAGGAGAAAAGAATAATAACAAGTCGTAGTACAATATTTTTCGTCCGTGATGTTGGTATCACCATAGAGGAAAAATAGCATAAGAAGATATCCCATAGTATTGCCTCAGGTAATAACACAGAAAAGTAATGCAGCGTGGCGCAAAAGTCACTGGACAGTTGGTTAGAAGGAGAAAAGAATAATAGCAAGAAGTATTACAATAATTTCTGTCCGTGATGTTAGCATTAACACAGAGAAAAAATAGCACAAGGAGATATCCCATGGTATAGGGCTTTTATGTTTCAATTTCCAATGTTAACTGTAAGGAGGGAAAAGAACTTTGATAACAAAAAGAAAACAGTAATACTAGAACTTTATTTAATTGGTATCTTTCGATTTTACGTGGTTGAAAATTGTAAATATTAATTTTTCTCTATTCCAGAAAGGTAAAATATAAATATATATACAAACACAATATTAAAATTGAATTTAATGGGGAAAACAACTCGCTGCGGCTTAAGATGATTCAATTTTTGTGGTTATGAAAATTAAGAACAATGATCTTATCCAGTAGTCACCTACCTTTTGAATATGGCTTGCTTCCCCCATTAGCATTCACTGGTTTAATCGCGACTTTACGGTTAGTATTTTTAAAAAAATTAACTGAACCAATGAATAGGTTCAGAACCCGTCTTCCTTAATAATACAATTATTTTTAAACTGCCCGATCTGTGACAGAATAACTGTATTATAAAACGAAACGAAATCTAGCCTTCTTCGCTGGATCAGCCGGACTCTACTCACAGTCCTAACGAACGAGCTCTGCCCCAAAAGCTGAATTTTGGGTATTAATATAAACTCAGTCAATGCCAAACATGAAAGCCATTTCAAGTACATATTTTTATCTATCGCACAAGCGGCATGTTTGTTATTAGAAACAAAGAGAAGCTACTTTAATATTGACAACAAATAAAATAAACAATCTTTCTGTCGATGACAAAGATTGTTCAAAGACAAAATACTGTTCATTGAACTTTTTTAATTTTAAAACTCTAAAATCCTGATCAATATGAAATGAATATATGATTCATAATATGAATTCATATATTATATTATATATGTCCCATATGACCAGGTGACATAACTCAAGCTGATAGTCCTGGCACTTTTTCGTAAAGCTATGTGACGCTGTTAGTAATCTTCTTAAGCTATCTTTTATCTATGGTGTTACTAAATATTGGTAGTCATGCTTTTTCAAGTTGGCAATACAATGCGATGAAGACAAAAAACAATTTGTTCATAAAAATCATTGTAAGTATTGTTTGTAATAAAATAATATCAAATAAATCTAGTCTTGTTTTAACCAACTGTTTAGTGGCTTTTGTGCCACTCTTGTAATTGACTCAGAAAATAGATTGAAAAAGAAGTTTACAAAACCAACGTTCCTCAGACACAAAAAAGAAGAAATAGTTTCTCTGTCTCACTTAGATTCACAGAATCTCAGGATGTATCAAATTGTTGAATGAGTTCTATCACCAATTTTAGGATTATCATAATATGTCTTAGACAATACTATATAAAAACAGAACCTGGTTACGTGGCTTCACCAGCGACATGAGGAAAAGTGAATTAATTGTTTGATGGTTTGCAGACGGCTCGTGTGCTGCGCATGCGTTCTGTGATAATGAAGGCGTTCAGAGACCACTACTACGACCGAGGCTACAGTGAGGTGACTCCGCCCACCCTGGTTCAAACCCAAGTCGAAGGTGGCTCCACACTATTCAAACTCAACTATTTCAAGTGAGTACTCACCTTTCAATTTAAATTCACTTCATTGTTGAACGAGTGTCAGCGATTTCTTACTTTTCTAACTCACTGCCAAAGTCGTTGTCAGTCTGTGTGTATGTTCAACAATCACTTTTGAAAGATTCGATCTATCAGCTTCAAATTTTGAACACATATTCATATTTTGCAAGTCTCGTTCGTTGGACAAAAAAATTGACTCACTCCTTCGTCCTTTTTCAGAATATCCTAAAAATAACATCGAAAGTGCATAAGAAAAAAATTGTTGTGATTTTATCATTTAGTCAGCTGAAGAGTTCATTGCATGCAATTACTACAGTTTTCCCATTCATAACATCAGCTGAGGCTATTTGGAAGCTATCACACTTACAGTCCTCTATGCGCTGACACTTGATTTCAGTGCAACAAGTTCTCAGTTTATCAAGTTTTCAGTTTGTCGAGTTCTCATTTCATCAAGTTTACAGTTTATCGAGTTGTCAGTTCTTAAATCTTTCAGTTCATCAAGTTCTCAGCACGTCATGTTTTCAGTTTGTCAAGTTTCCAGTTTGTCTTGTTTTCAGTATTACAAGTCTGCTGTTCACTCTCATTGAGTAGCTTTTTACTTTCCTTGCCCTATTACCATAGGTAAGGAAAGTATTGCTTTCCGAAAAAAATTAAGGTACCCCAATTTCTAAATTTCTATACGTTTCAAGGTCCCCTGAGTCCAAAAAAACTGGTTTTTGGGTATTGGTCTGTATGTGTGTGTGGTGTGTGTGTGTGTGTGTGTGTGTATGAGTGTATGTGCGTCTGTGTACACGATATCTCATCTCCCAATTAACGGAATGACTTGAAATTCGGAACTTAAGGTCCTTACACTATAAGGATCCGACACGAACAATTTCGATCGAATGCGATTCAAGATGGCGGCTAAAATGGCGAAAACGTTGTCAAAAACAGGGGTTTTCGCGATTTTCTCTAAAATGGCTCCAACGATTTTGAGCAAATTCATACCCAAAATAGTCATCGATAAGCTCTATCAACTGCCACAAGTCCCATATCTGTAAAAATTTCGGGAGCTCCGCCCCATCAATGCAAAGTTCGATTTTAGATTCCCAATTATCAGGCTTCAGATACAATTTAAACAAAAAAAATCAAGTGGAGTAGATTGAGCATGGAAATCTCTACAATTAATGTTCAGTAACATTTTCACCTAAAATTGAAAATATTGTTTTTATGAGTAATACAGAATTTTTTGAATTGAAATTTCAGAACTTTTTGAACTGAATCTGTTCAGTAGTTGAGACGTGATGATGCGTAATTTGTGTATTGTGTATTTCGTTTCCCGTACATTCTTTTCTTTACAATATTCAAGATTTGATTGGTGTTTGGATTGCAGGCACCAGGTGGCCATGAGTTGATGGTTGACTACTGGCGGGTGGTGGGTGGTGCACCGTCCGGTGGAGCGGACACCATTCTCAACGAAGACGCGCTGCCAGATGTGCAACTCGACAACCGACACATCATGATTCGCGGTGAAAACGTCAGTAGTCAAAACACCAAATCACATTTATTGCCTCAGATTATAACACAGAAAAGTAATACAGCATGGCGCAGAAGTCACTGGACAGTTGCTTAGAATAAGAAAAGAATAATAGCAAGTCGTAGTAAAATAGTTTTCGTCCGTGATGTTGGCATTAACACAGAAAAAATTGTATAAGAAGATATCCCATGGTATTGCCTCATATAATAACACATAAAAGTAATACAGCGTGGCGCAAAAGTCACTGGACAGTTGGTTAGAAGGAGAAAAGAATAATAGCAAGTCGTAGTAAAATAGTTTTTGTCCGTGATGTTGGCATTAACACAGAGAAAAAATAGCACAAGGAGATATCCCATGGTATAGGGCTTTTATGTTTATTTTTTCAATGTCAACTCAAGCTGATAGTCCTGGCACTTTTTCTTGAAGCTATTCGACGCTGTTAGTAATTATTTGGAACATATACTACCTATACCATGGGATATCTTCTTATGCTATCTTTTATCTATGGTATTACTAAATATTGGTAGTCATGCTTTTTCAAGTTGGCAATACAATGCGATGAAGACGAAAAACAATTTGTTCATGAAAATCATTGTAAGTATTGTTTGTAATAAAATAATATCAAATAAATCTAGTCTTGTTTTAACCAACTGTTTAGTGGCTTTTGCGCCACTCTTGTAATTGACTCAGAAAATATATTGAAAAAGAAGTTAACAAAACCAACGTTCCTCAGCTGACAAAAAGAAGAAAATAATTTTCCTGTCTCACTTAGAATCACAGAATCTGAGGATGTATCAAATTGTTGAATGAGTTCTATCACCAATTTTAGGATTATCATAATATGTCTTAGACAATACTGTATAAAAACAGAACCTGGTTACGTGGCTTCACTAGCCACATAAGGAAAAGTGAATAATTGTTTGATGATTTGCAGACGGCTCGTGTGCTGCGCATGCGTTCTGTGATAATGAAGGCGTTCAGAGACCACTACTTCGACCGAGGCTACAGTGAGGTGACTCCGCCCACCCTGGTCCAAACCCAAGTCGAAGGTGGCTCCACACTATTCAAACTCAACTATTTCAAGTAAGCACTCATCTTTCAATTTAAATTCACTCCATTGTTGAACGAGTGTCAGCAATTTCTTACTTTTCTAACTCAAGGCCAAAGTCGTTGTCAGTCTGTGTGTATGTTCGACAATCACTTTTGAAAGATTCGATCAATCAGCTTCAAGTTTTGAACACCTATTCTTCGACCCATTTTACAAATCAAGTTCGTTGGACAACAAAATTAACCGGCTCCTTCGTCCTTTTTCTGTCCATCGCCATCCTTCTCATCTCCAGAACAGTCTTCCCTCTTCTCCTTCCAATCTCTTCAATTCTGTCCTCATGTCCTGAGTACCCCGGTTGTCTTACAGTTCTCCTTCTCTGCACTTTCACGTTCACAAATTGTTTCGCTTTTCTACTGTCATCCATCCGCTGTAAATGTCCATACCATTTCAATCTTCTCACTTGCATCTCTCATGCCAACTTCCTCTCTTATTCTGGTGTTTCGGATTCTACCCCTTCTTGTCTACCCCAATGTTTTTCTATGTCATTTCATTTACACCTTTCTTATTCTATTTTCATGGCATAATCTCATGGGCCAGCTTCCACTCCCGTACAGCAAGATTGGTTCAATTATTGACTTTTATACTTGGCTATTTATCTTCTTAGTATCTTTTTCACCAAATATATACAGTCTTTGACAGAATAGTAAGCCAGTGAACCTTTCCTCACCCTGTTCAGCACCTCCACATCTATTTTTCTATCTTCAGAGAACCACGCACCCAAATACTCATATTTCGACATCGGTCAATCACCTCTCTGTCAACCATAATTTCCACTTTTTATGTAGTTGAGAAGTTGATAATGTGGTAATTATTCATATTAATTAAATAAACCTATCAGCCTAAAATTATCATATTAAAAAAGTTTGACAATTTCTTAGTCTTTTAACATAATTTTCACATTTTCTCCTGCTACCTTTGAGACCACCATTGAGAACTATTCCTTTTTCTTTCAGTTATTTGTTTTGTTTTGAAGGAAATGAACTTATAATTATTTAGTTGACTGAATGGTTGTGGTTTGTTGCAGTGAGGAAGCCTATCTGACACAGAGCTCTCAGCTGTACTTGGAAACGTGTATCCCGGCGTTGGGTGACGTCTACTGCATCGCACAGAGCTATCGCGCTGAGCAAAGTAGAACCAGGAGACATCTTGCTGAGTGAGCAACTATTCATTATCAAGTGTTTTCTATCATAATTATTAATATCGGGGCACCGAGCTTTGCTCGTTATTCATTTATTGATAAACAGACCACAATTCTTTAAAATTATTGGAGGACTAACAGGCACAGCCCAAAACTGTTTCTCCCCCGAATTTTGATTTATACACTATAAATAGTCCAAAAAGTAGGTTATGTTCCATACACTTGAATTCAGGTTCAATTTTCAGTCCAAACATTTGAAAACAGAAAAGTTCTAATTTAGGTTGTTTACAAACCAAATTGAATAACTAAATAACACTTAGAACTGTAAAATAATGATTAACTTTGAAAATTATGATATACGGTACTCTAATTTAGAATGGTCATGTCAACAAATCAGATTATTTTGATCAAGTCGATTAAAATTTCTATATTAATATTCCTCATAAGTTAAGCTGATAGATTGCAAATAGTTGAACAGCTGAACATAATTCTGTCTCTCTCCCACATCTTCTGTTATCGACAGACGACGAAATTATCATCTGTTTTTCCAAGGATAAATAATTATTATCCTTTTCACGTCCTTCAGCGAGTTTTCCCAGGGATGAGACCTAGTGCAATCGAATTTTTATATCATAAACCTACTATGTTCCAAATTTCGTGAATATCGTTAGAGCCGTTTTCGAGATCCGTTGCACATAAATAACCACATAACCATATAAATATAAAACAGAAATTGTTCGCTTAATATAATAGGATTACTGTTATCCTCTTAGACACACATCTTAGACATCTCAGACATTACCGTCTTATGCCCGTGTCTTCAAACGCTAAAACCGGTCAGTCAACTTAGGGCCCGAAGTCGTGCTGTTAAATCCACTATCTACTCGCGCCAAATTCATTTTAGATAGCTTTTTTGAAAAACTATCTGTATATAAGTAAATAATATGAGTAAATTATCTTTACCGGTCATAGCTTAATAATAAATAAAAGTATTTACTAACTTAACTAGTAAATACTCATAAGTATTCATTTTCCAACGAGTATTTTGGCTACCCACAACTTATATTATTGTAGCCTCCTTACTTGTAGGTGCTCAACCAATATAATATAATAATTTTTATATAGTTCCAATTAAATGATAATACTTATGTCCTACATGATTCTTAAAACCAATTATTATAATAATTATTACCAACTTACGTTGAATGAAATTTCTGTTGAATTTCAGAATAATTATTGTCGAAGCAGTAAGTTAGAATATTCCGTGCTTATTCGCTTTAAAAGCTGTTTATAACCTCCAAATCGCTAAATATGGTGAAAAATTTCGCCAAAAGCCAAGAGTCGCAATGTTGTTTATCAATTTTATGTGAGATATTTCAGGTATGTTTACAGTGATGTCTATTGAAACTTTCCCCGATGCCAAGACATTGGATAGAAGCATGTACGGAAATGTACGGATAAAAGTGAATAGAGCTGCAATGATGCTAATACGATATATAGCTAAATGGGCTTCGGCAAACGACTGTGCAATGACCAACCATGTACTGTATGTCAGTGATTTTAATTTATGTCTCACATAGCCGTGTTTGATTTTATGTTACGACTCTGCAACCGGGCATTAGACACTCATATGGTATCGACAAAACACCAGTGCTGCCTTATGCCCCAGGGGAGATTGAGTCTGTTGTGGGGAATGAAAGGTGCCGAGTGTATTGGTATTATTTATTCTCCACCTACAGGTTTTTAAGAGCCACAAAGCCTGATGTTGTCTTCCTTGACATAGTGGCAAAGACAATGAATGTAATTCAGTTCTCAGTACCAGCTGAAGACAATATTGTCAGCAAGGAGGAGGAAAACAGGCAAAATATCAAGACCTATTAATAGAACTGCGCAGGCTTAATCCAGGCTACTCCATGAGAATGGTGGGGTTGATTATAGGAGTGTTGGGTAACATTCGGTTTCAAGTTGCAATTCATAAGCGACAATTGTAGCCGCGCTGTATTAGCTGCTATTTGTTACTTTAGCTTCTATAGTCGACTTATAGACTATAACAAATACAGTAATAGGCTACAGCCAAATACAGTCTTCGCGCGCTGTGAATCGTATAGACTTCGCTTAAGCCTGGTTTTCACTAGTAGAGTTAGTGGTCGAGTAACTGGCATACTAACTCTACCGAGCCAACTCTGCTCTACTTTAATAATTTAATTAATTTAATAATTTTATTCATGGAGGCAACAGATAAGAACCCATTTTGCCTCCTTCACACATTACAATCATACACTATACAATCCAAAAATGTATTTTAAGAATTAGTATGAAGAAATGTTAAAAAACAAGAATGTCTGTGAATCACTACCACATAAAATTAATGAAAGAAAGAAATGCAAATCACGAAATGACAAATCACATAATATTATCGACTAGATCGCACGCCATCCTACGGAATTTGTACGGGGAGAACCAAAAGATATCCAAGTGCTGAGAACAACTATTGAAAATTCTCTGTGCTCTATTCAGAGGAGAGTTATAATGACTCACCGTTCTGGAGCGTGAGATATGAAAAGAAAAGGTCGAACGGCGAGCAATGGTATTTATATAAATATTAATTTTGGAAAGCAGATACGGAGAATCAATTTTGTTATTTAAAAGATTATAAAGGAAAAGAAGAGATTTGACGTCACGTCTGACTTTCAGTGATTTAATTTCAAACATACTTCTTAAAGAATTGGTAGGGTAATCAAACGGGCAGAAAACATTGTGCTTTTTATAATAAATACATCTCAAGAATTTATTCTGCATTCGTTCTAGTATTTGAATCTGTTCATTATAATATGGATTCCAAATTTCGCTAGCATATTCCATCAGGCTTCTTACAATTGATTTGTATAACAGTACCAAAGGCACTATGTCTCCAAAGGGTGAGCATGTCCTCAAGATGAATCCCATCTGCTGATTAGCTCTGTTAGATATGTAATCTACATGTGCATTGAAAGAAAAATCAGAACTGAAAACCACTCCAAGATCCTTGAACGATTCCACCTTTTCTAATGGTATACCATTTATATGGTAAACATGTATGAAAGGAGAAGACTGTCGAGTAAAACTCATGAATTTACATTTTCCTACATTTATTTTTAGTTCATTTGTAACACACCACTTGGACAAATTGTCAACGTCAATCTGTAAATCATAACAATCTCTCAGATCATTGACTTCTTTGAACAACTTGACATCATCTGCATACAAAAGACATTTTGATTTATTGATAACAGATGGGAGATCATTGATGAATAAAATAAAAAGGAGTGGCCCAAGGTTAGAGCCCTGAGGTACCCCCGATGTGCACTCAAAGAATTCTGATTTATATTGTTGAATTTTTACATATTGTTTTCTTGCTTGAAGGTAGCTCTGAACAAGATGAACCAGAGTATCGCAGAATCCCAACACTTTAAGTTTTCTTATCAGAAGTCTATGGTTGATAGTGTCAAAGGCTTTTGATAAATCTGTGTAATAACATCAGTACGCCCTCCATCATCTAGAACATGTGACACTTCATTACTAAAAACCATAAGATTGGAAACAGTGGAGCGACGAGGTAAAAATCCATGCTGCTGGGGTGAAATAATTCTCTGACCCTGATCATAAATTATGGAATAAATAACTTTTTCAAAAACTTTAGAAAAACAATTTAAAATAGAAATTGGCCTATAATTTTTTATATCATTTCTATTTCCAGATTTGAAAACTGGAGTAACCCTTGCCACCTTCCATTTTGAAGGAAATTTACCCGTCCTCAAAGATAAATTAAAAATAAATTTCAATGGCTTTATCAAGACTGCGGCACAGCCTTTAACAATAAAAGTTGGAATCGCATCAGGACCCTCAGAGCAGCCAGACTTAAGCTCATTAATCGCAGACAGGATGTCATCAAAAGAGACTGACCCAACACCCCCATTCAACAATGAGCAGCACTCAGACATCTCAGGAACCCCCTCTTGTGCATCAGGTGTATCAGCCTCATAAACAGATTTAAAATATTTAGAAAACCCATCGACGATATTTGCCCCACAGTAGGACTCTCCGTCAAGTGTCATGGTCGACTCCACAAAAGAAGTTTTTCTTTTCGAATTCACATACTTCCAGAAATTTTTAACATTATTTCGCAAACTATTTTGAATTCTACTTAAATATGCCTCATAGGCTGCTGAAATTCTAGTTTTAAGAGATGCTCGTAATGTTTTAAATATATTATCATGATAGGGTGAAGTTCTTCTCTTTCTTGAACACTTATTCTTCAATTTCAAATCAGATATGATATCATGTGTGAACCAGGGAGGATACTTATTATTTGAAAAAATCACCCTCCTCTTAGGGATGAACTCATTGAAATGATGGTAAAGTATTTTGTAAAACTTATCTACTGCAGAGTCAACGTCACCACTACAAAAAACGGAATCCCAACTGCAATCACGGAGACTAAGATAGAGACCGAGAAAATCTCCTTTATGATATTCATAATGAAATTCAGGTGGGTGGCTTGAATTTAGCCCTGACGTCGTCACTGAGTATGAGGCATCCACACATAAGGCAGGGTGATAACCATCTTCAGGGACAAGTGGATCATCGCTCTTCATTACTTTTACTGGAAAGTTACTCAACACTAAATCCAGAGTTCTACCAAGCTCATTTTGCACTGTGTTATATGATACTAGATCATAGAATGACATGAAACGATAAAGAAATTTTGCTTTAGGTGAACCAGAAGAGAGATCATAAGTATTATTGTTAATTTCAGGTAAATTGAAATCTCCAACTATCATTAAATTCCCACTGAGAATGCCATTTAAAGATTCAATATATTCACAGTAGCCAAGAAAAATATTCGATGGAGTTGACGGTGGAATGTAAACAGCATTTATGTGATAATAGGTTGAGCTCAATTTTAGTCTTATCCCTACGGTATCAAAACAAAAATTATCATTCTGACAAAGCTCAATACAGAGCTCAGATTGTAATGACCTTCTTACTGCGATAAGAACTCCACCTCCCCTCTGACAGCCATCACCCCCGCCCCTATCACTCCGATAGACAGCATAGCGATCGTCGAAAACTTCACTGCTGATTATGCCACTGTGCAGCCAAGTCTCAGTCAATATTATCAAATCGTAATCTGCATTTAAAAGTGAATTATAGAAATTAAGGACCTTTGTACGAAGTCCCCGAACATTTTGGTGGTATACAGACAAAGAGTGATTGAAAGACATATATTATGATAAAAAGAAAAAGTAAATGAATAAGTGAAGAGATAAGAAAAAAAATAATATTAGCGTCACCTTCAGCCGCACAAAAATGAAAAGGATTAAAAGTATTTCAGGTAGACGGATACCTAACGATAAGATACCGATAAAATGGGTTTATCTGTCACACAAACTGATACAGGCTTGGTACCGTTATGATATTGAATGAAATATTCTGGTTTCAGCTGAACGATACTTCTGTATGTGATTATCAATTACTGGTCTTAAACTAGAAAAACTACTGTTGTTAACAAAAGAGAAAAAAAAACTTGAAATTGAATTTGAAAAATCTATAGCAGTGGTAAGTAATTAAGAGACAAAGATAAAAAATGTTCTGTGTTAATTCAGCTCGAAAAATCGATCAATCGAACTCAAATAATCAATTTAAAATTCAAAGGTTCCATTTCAATTTCAATTATGTAACATACTGCACAAATTAACTACAGAGCCCAATATGCCGAGCAAAATCAAAACAAAATTAAAAATAAAACTACTTTCAAAATTAAAATAAAATTCAAGATAAAAATTAAAATAACCCATAACTTCAGAATCACTATGATCACAAAAGAGAACACGTTTAAAAAATAATACAATTAATTTACCTAAGTCATTAGGCCACAAGTTTGAATATAAAAAATATAAAAACATTTTTATATAAGCATTAGTGAATCCGTATTCCCCCAATATTCAATCTGCAAGCTTCACAAAGAATTGAAAGAGTTAATGAGAATGTTTTAAAGAGAAAATTAAATTACGTAATAAATCATTACCGGATAGCTACTATATAATAGATAGAAAAAAAACAAGTCAACTTGAACTACGAAAAAGGTGATAAAAATAATTTAACATTTAGACGTAGCGGGAACAGCTTTGAGGTCTTCTTCAATATTGATCACATAGATTTGGCCCTCAGGAACCACTCTTATTTTTACTGTTCCGGATCGGTCCACCCAAACATATTTGTAGCCAAATTGTCTCTGCAGTTTCCTAGCCTCAGCAAAAAGCTTTCTACGTTTTGCAGTCAATGACAAATTTATATAAATCTGTCGCAGCTCACCTTTCAGTCCAATGTGACGAGTAGACAGGTCCTTTACCTTTTTTCGGCCATTCAACAGTGCGTGTGTATGTGTACGACTTATGAACTTGACAATGATGGGAGGCGTCTCCTTACGTGGTCCCCTCACAGGTAGTCGGTGACAGCAGTCAATCGCCTCAGCTGTGACATACATGCCGACGGCCTCGCATGTTTTCACCACTAGTTCACTCGTCACCTCACCCTTCACCAACGGAATACCGTGAAGCTCAACCGTATTCTTACGACCGTACTGTTCTAAATTGTCGTTCCTCATTTCTTCATCACTTAGTCTCTTCTTGAGTGTTGCAACTTCACTACGCAAAAGTTCTATAATTGTTTGCTGGTTCGCGATCAGTTCCTCCTGCTTGGCCAATAAACCTGAATTTTCATCCAGTTTAGCACGACACGAATTGAGTGATTCTTGAAGAACAGCTTGACCGGCTAATAATTCATTTTTAAAATCACTGAAAGTCTTCAAGTCAATAGACATACCCGTAACAGTCTCAGAGGAACCCGATCAGTGTTTTTCACAGGCGTTGAATCGCATCGTTGCTTACGCAAGTTTTCCTTGCACGTTTTGCACTTCCACGAGCTGCTAGTCAACATCCTGATTTCAGCATCACTTAAATCTTTACCCACTTCACCACTAATGCATTTAGAGTGGAAAAGAGACTTGCATTCGGCACAAGCAATACTCGATTCCCAGACCTTTCCACCAATAAATCACATACGGAGCACGCACTCATTTTGAAAATATTAACTGTATTAATAAATAGATATTAACTGTATTGATTAATCCGCAAATTAATTTGAAATAGTTCTAAGTACGGCTGAAGATGACTCGTTCTACTATACTCTACAACTCATAGACGAAATAAAACAGGCTGAATAAAAATGATAAGACGAGCACAATCTCTAAACGTCCGACTTTGTCAAGAGCCAACTGACAACTGAGTTCTGACTCTGACTACTGACTACTTACTTGGTCGAGTAACTGTTTTCACTACAATTGAGAATAGTAGGTGAAGTATGTTGTCTAGTGAACATAACTAACCTTAATAATACTAGATTTTACTTTATTTCTGCGTGAAAATATACAAAACAAGTGAAAATTAAGAGTAATAGAAAACTAAGCATGCAGTATTATTATTCTGCTCCACTATAGAAATACAATAAAAAAAAACAAAACAAAGAAACAAAAAAACAATACAGCTAATGGCTTACTCTGCTAGAGCTACAGTGCAACGAAAAATACATAAAAAAGACTACTCTACTAGAGCTACAATAAAATAACAGTGGACAGCAACTCAAGATAGAATTTCACAAGTTACAAAGATAATAATACATATACACCATATTCAACACTTATTAACACTTTTTAATAGATTTTAATAAATAACAATACTTCTTAAACTTGATAGCCTACGGCACGATTTTAATAGCTCGAAACTGTTTTCATTAGCCTCGTAGTGGTAGAGTAGAGTGAGAGGAACATACTAATCAACACAGAGAAACATACTTAACAACATTTGCGGAGTCGGATTACTAGTATCTGACAATTAGATTATTAATATTTGACAATTCCCTAATCTATTGACTGCGGAGAAGACCTAAGAAACTGGAACTGAGAAGCGGTGGTGTGGGGAAGGCAAGTGGTAGGGTACTATCCCACGGTGCTATACCACTCGACTCTACTAAAAACTTGTAATCTACCATGACTTTACTACACCATGAGCGTTTTCATTGGGAGAATTCACAAGATAGTTAGTACTTGCCCAGGGAACTCCACCACTAACTCTACTAATGAAAGCCAGGCTTTAGGAATTGGACCTTTAGTGCGCCTCTTGAGAGCCAACTGAAAATACCTGCCGAATTTGGTCCATAAGATTTCTAGTTCTGTTGATATGTAAGTGAGTTGGTCAGTACTATTCCGCTTTTATAATTATTCATTAGCTTTCAAACTAAGTTTAATGGTATGTATAAATCAAAGTACCCTTTCAATATTTATTGTAAGATTTCCTGGTATTTACTTTTTTATTGTAAATATGAACTTGGTTTATTGTGGGAGATGAGTATCTTCTATGTTGCCATGGAAAAATGTGTAATGTGAAATTTTCATCTTTAATATTATCATCAAAATTTCATATTTGTTTACTCTTTAAATGTAAATTTGTGTTTAGAAATAAGTTTTCTTAATTTTAAACTTTATAAAACAGAAACTCAAAAAGTGAAATTGCAAATTTTTAGTGAGAAAAAATGAAGAACCCAATATATAACTTATAAACTTGAGTGTTGATAGGAAATGACATTGGGTAATACGGCGAGGCAGAACATCCAAAAGGATATATTTGCAATAATAGTATATTACGCTACAAGCACAGAAAGTTGGTGTTTACGGTATGAGGATAGTTTCCCGGGCGAGGCTTGCCGAGCCCGGGAATATGTTATTCGAATACCGTAAACACCTTTCTGAGAGGGTCGCGTACGATATTTTTCGCCACACTACAGGTATAGCTGACGCCAAAAATTTGGGCGGTTTCGTGGGTCTCTTGTGCGTTCCAACAGCTGATGTTGTCAAGTAGAGTTGACATCTAGCTTGGCTTAGGTGATGATTTTTAAATCAAAAGAGACAATAAATAGATGCATTGCATCAGCTGTGAGTAGGTTATACCATGTGACACCCACCTAAGCCGCTAGGTGGGTGTCACATGGTTACACCACTAAGCCTAGGTTACACTAGGTTACACCCACGAAGCCGCATAACTTTTTGGCATCAGCTATATTAAGAATAAGAATGTTGTATGAGGGGGGGGGAAACTTTGACGTCTCATATCTCAAGAACCAGACGTCGTAGGGTACTCAAAGTGGGGTGGAAATTTCCGATCTCACCCTCCTGAACACAATGCACCATATGGCACAGTTGTCCAAACACATTTTCAAAAAGCGGCCGGAAAGGGTACTCTTTCCGGCCTTAGCCGGAAAGAAACCTGTTCTGACGTCAGACGAGAGTCGTCTGCAAACAATGTCTTTCAGATCTACGTAGGGACTGGAAAATAGCTGCTTTCTGTGCAGTGTGACGAAAAAGCCATACCGTATGAATAATTGACCGAACGTAATGAGGTCTATGTTTTAACTCGGATTTTCTTTTGTCTGTCTGTATGTAACGCGATTACGGCCAAACGCGTCGATAGAATTCTCTGAAAGTTGGCAGGAATATTCCTTTTTCAACTGCGCGTCGATGTATACACAAGGTTTTTTGACATTTTGCATTTTAAGGATAATATGAAAAGAAAAGGAATTCCTCCATACTCTGATATCACTATATATCATCTACTCTGAAGATAGGATTAATCAGACTATAAAATTATCCATAATCAATCAGCTAACTATAATTTCAATCAAAGACCTTAAAGAGTCTTTAAGGTCTTTGGTTTCAATATTTTGTTTTGCAGTCATGATTTTATTATGCGTGCCCATCAGTATCAATATTCTCACATTTGAAAAAAAAATTTGATAGGTGATTAAAAATAATCAAATGAACTGAATAATGCTGAAGAAATTATAATATTTTTTTATTGTAAAAAATAATTTTAATCAGATGGAAAAATTATCACGGAACTGGATGAATTATATCATATTATGGAATACAAATTCAAACGTGAACTGATATTGTTAACATTTCAAACAGGTGACTTGATTTCAATCAGATACTTGTGGATGAGAAAACTGCGTGAGGTCTACTGTTCACAGAACTACTAGTAATAATAATCTTCTCTGTTGTAATTTTGTTTTTTAGATACACGCACGTGGAGGCCGAGTGTCCATTTATCACGTTTGAAGAGCTGCTGGATAGAATTGAGGATTTGATTTGTGATGTTGTGAAGAGGGTATTGGAATCGCCCGATGGAGAAATCGTCCGCATGCTCAATCCGGTAAATTGTTTCCATTTCATACAATTTATTTCAATTGAATTTATTGCCATTGTTCGAATACTCACTCCAGTAAATTACCGGAACCTTTCAGGTTATTTATGTCTAATTTTATGGGCAGGACATATTGAAATCCAGCCGATCTAAGATCCTGCATTGAATGCACCGGTATAGTTCGTTTCCCGGATTGAAAAATTCATCAAAGATGTCATCACAATTTTTTGTGATAAAACTTTTTCCAATGTTTAAGGGCCAATTTCCGAGCCCGAGAAAATTGGCTTTCCAAAACGGGGCGTAGTTGTAGTCCACGTTGAAATTAAATTTCGAAAAACTAGAAAATTGAACTGTAAATAAAATGAATAGAAAATAACTTCAGCTATTTTGAATTATTTAGGATAGTTTCATTTCGTCAAAGAAAAAAGTTTCCAATTATAGAAATGAGAAAATAAAGATTATCATAGAATCTACGACTACGTCACGTTTCGGAAAGCCAATTTTCTGACTTCAGCTGTTTAAAGTCAAGAACTTAACTAAATCCCGAGTTCGGAAACCGACCCTAAATGTCTTTGTAATAGATTCATAATTGTTCATTCTTTATTCTTACAAGAAGTATACAATTAAAATGATAGGGAGAGAAAAAATGGGTAGCCTTGTGCTATTCCTCTCCCAAATTTAAATATGGTTACACATAGTCCGAAATATGTCAAGTCTTGTAATTCTTCACAAAAATTTCAGTTCAAAAATATTTTCACAAAAGATGGGAAAAAAGATACTCCGAAAAATTCATGAACCTATCTGTATTGGTGGAGAATGGAGGATCTGCACTAACCAAGAGCTGCAAAAGCTATAAAACAACCTAGATATTGCATCTGAAATAAGAGTGAGGCGTCTATGTTGGTTGGGGCGTTTGGCGGATTCAAAACTGCGAGGAAAGTGTTTAGATCCATTCCAGGAGGAAGAAGATTTAGGGGAAAGTCAAGAATCCGCTGTACTTGAAACAGACTTCAGATTCAGATTCCTTTATTCATGTGTTTAACAAAACAAAATAAATTTATGTTCTAGAGTTAAAAATAATTACCAGTAAGAGTAAAATAACATGATGAATAATATACAGACTGAACAGTTATACAATAATATTGAGCAAAGAAATATGCGAATATTGAGGTATTACTGTAATTTTTTCACATGAATCGGTGAAGTTTAGACCTTTAGATGTCCATTCTCAAAAAGGGTATTGAGGATACCCTTTCCTTCAGCACTTGACCGTGAATAAAGAATGTTGGAAATTCTAGCGAAATATTATCACTAAGGGCCGGTTTCCGAGCTCGGGATTTAGCTAAGTCCTAGACTTTGAACAGCTGGAGTCAGAAAATTGGTTTTCCGAAACGGGGCGTAGTCGTAGTCATTGTCATAGTCACGTTTGAATTAAATTTCGAAAAACTAGAAAATTGAACATAAAATAAAATAAAGAGAAAATAGTGTAAAGTTTCAGCTATTTTGAATTATCTAGGAATGTTTAATTTCGTCAAGGAAAAACGTTTCCAATTATAGAAATAACAATATAAAAACTACGACTACTGTTATAAAAGCTGCGACTACGCCCCGTTTTGGAAAGCCAATTTTCTGACTCCAGCTGTTTAAAGTTGTAATATTACATTTTTCTTCTCACATTTAAATCGAATCTTCAATTCGAGATCTATGGAACTTTATAGTAAATGTCAGAGTTATCAATAGACGGACAAATTTTTTGACGGAGAATTTATTATCGTAAATGTTTGTTGCATTGTTCCATAATGTCACCGAGGTAGGGTTAACAAATTACTAAATAAATTGTTTATTTGAATAGAATATATGTATAAAAATTTAAAATAACATTTTCAAATTAAAGTTTTATTGAGAACAGATGTAGAATGTGAATTCTAAATTTATAAGTTATAATTTTGTGTTGACGTGTCTGTAAAGATCGATATTGAAGAGGGCGTTGTCTTTCGTGACTGGCAAATTGTGTCTTTTGCCTGTTGGACCTTCTTCTGAAAAACATGGCTGGCTGTTGCTTGTATAATTTTGTGCTCTGAGTTATTGTCTGTTTAAATGAATTTATTAATGTTTTAGATTGAAGTTTATATAAATTTTTGTGCAAAATTCGCTATTAGTGTTGTAAAGCCAATAGCCACTGTGTTTCAACTGTAAACTAGATAAGTATTTTTTAGTTCGTAATAATTCTGAATCATTAGGCTTGTAAGTTATTGGTTTTTGTACATTTCTGTGTTTTGCAAAAAATTTTCATCTGAAGATTATAAGTTAATTTGCTCTGAAAACTGGATTTCTCATTCATAGGCAATAGATCCATTCACAGTTTATCAAGAATCTATTTTATTGGAGCCGACAACTTTCCTTAGTGTGATAGGTGTTATATGCTATTCCAACCGTTTAAGGAAAAATTGGTAGCACGGCAAATGTTACCCCTGTGGTGGGACAGAATTACAAAATAAATATGTCCCAAATGGTACACTATGAAATCCCTGGTTATAGAAATTATTAGTAGATAGATATCTTGATAGGTTATGAATGGTTTGTTGCTGAGTGGGAAGTCGGTTCAAGAGAGATCAAGTTTATGAATCAGTGCATATTACAAAATGGCAACATTAAAAATGATATAAATCTTATGAGTTTCTTAACACAAAGGTTTGATAAGCTAGATGCTAGGTTGATGAGCAAAATGCTAAATTTGATAAGCAAAATGCTAAGTTAGACCAAATGTTTAAAAATCAAAATGCTAGGTTTGATGATATGAAGCAAGAATGTACTAGCATTAGACTAGAGCAGGTTAGTATAAACCTTCTATTGAAAAATGCACATGAAACATTGAAAGATGAAAACAAATTGAAGCATGATAATAGTAGTGTTAAGATACAAGATCACTCATTCAAGTTTTTGACAATGTAGGCCTAGTTACTGTGGTTGAAAAAGTCAACCATAGTGAGACAGTAGAATTGAATAAAGAAGTAGGTAGGGAGTTGTCTTCATTGAAAGTCAACTATCATGAAAGTAATATTGCTACATTGAAGGTTAGGAAAACTATGAACAAAGTGAATGATTACATGAGACAGGTTTCTGTAGAGGTTAGGAAAAATGTAAACAAAATGAATCTTGCTTTGAGTCAAGTTGATGAGTTAAACTTTCAACTGAGAATTGAAAAGGTGTATGCAATGCATTCTCAAGTGAACATGACAAACTTTTGTAGGCAAAACTGCTTGGTTGAAACTAATGAACCCATGAATAAAATTATGCTATTGAAGAAAACAAAACGCAAAGTTTCCATTGATGTGCTAGTATTCAAAGGTTGTTTCAAGTTGCTTATTTACAAGATGATGACTGTGAGTCACATGATGAAAGGGTATTCCCCAACACACAATGATTAGGAATCCTGTGTTATGCCGGGATTCAGAATAGCATAATCGCTACACAGTGTATGGTAAGAGTCCATAATTGTGTCTTTTTTCTTTCCTGTAGCCTATTTTCTTGGCCCTTGATCTTTTCAAATTTCAATTCTTTCCTGTCTTTGTGTAATATTCAGTAAATTTCTTCTATGAAGCATATCTTAACCAATCTTGTCCATAGTCATTTAAATTTGTATTTTTTCTGAAATAATTTTAGAAGTTGAAATAGTAGCTTATTTTCCTAATCTTTAATTTGTTGATAAAACTTAACTTCTCTAAAATCTATCCATTGTAGTGTAAAAAATTGTGTGCTTGTGACATATTTTTTCATCATGTATCACTTATGTGAAGTGTATCAATTTTGTGTATATTGTTTTAGGGAATTTATTTACCCAATTTTCTTTTCCTCTTGTTTGTATTTTTTAGGGAACTTATTTACCCAGTATTTCATCTTGATCATCTTTGTATCATAATCTTGAAATGTTTATACTTATTATACAGTCTTTAAATTTTAAATTATTTTAAAAAATAATTGATTTAATTTAAAACGTTGTGTTATATTATCAATTGAAATGAGTTAAAGGCTAAAATTTTTCTAAAGTGTTTTGTAATTGATATTTTTTTTTTAAATTTTAAAACTGTTTGTTCTATAAATTTTGATATGATTGATTATCGTTTGAAATGGATGCTGGAGTGTATGTAGAATTTTTAGTGGGGTTTGTTGATTAGAATTTTGCTGGTATGTGATTGTTTTTTTTGAGATGGAAACCCATTATTGCCTAAAGAAGGAATAACAGAGGTTATGACTTAGAGAGGCAGTAATGAGATAATATTTTTTGTGTTGATTACTTATGTTGATTGCCATAGATGCAAAATAATGATTAATAATGTTGATTGCCATAGATGCAAAATGATGATTACTTATGAATATTGATTGCCTTTGAAGCAAAATATTATTGATGTTTTGAATGGTTTCTTGTTTAATGTTGATAGTAAAGTTTTGTCATGAAATGTAGTTTGTATTAGAACATTGAAGAGTCGAAATAAACTGTAGTATCCAACAAACGATGATTAACAATATTAGATAATTTGCTTTTTATACAAATTTTGAACAAAATTAAAACTAAATAATTTTGAAACCCTGAATGATAAATCATAAATGTGAAATGAACATGCTATAAATGAAATGTTATATTAAATAATAATGAAATGCAAATATATTATGAAATGATTGAATAGAAGACCAAATGTCTGAAATTATTGAAATATGTATTGAAATTAAATTTTTGTTGTGTTGTTATGATGTTTTTTACAATTTTGATAATGATACAGGGTGTTATGAAATTATATTTCTATTTTGAAGAATGGATTAAAATTTTGATATTTGAACAGTGAATAGATGAAAATGATTTTTTTTTTTAAATTTATCATTGATATGTCCATATTTCACAATTTATGTATTGCTGACTGTATAATAAGATGTTAACAAATTTCAATTTCATAGATACTTAAAATAATTTTATGTGTATTAGATTGTATTGATAGCCTGATCAAGTTTTTCTTCTTAGTTTATAAGCATTTTAAGATAACAGGTACAGCACAGACATTACATTGAAATAGTTATCATGTGAATCTCGAAATCAGTAACAAGTGAACGCCATGAAGAGTGTTAAGAACATTTGGGTGATTTTCGAACTAGTGTGACATATCTACGCCAAAATCAACGTTGCGGCCTACACCAATAACTACGCCAAAATCTACGCCGATGCCTGTGCTGATGCCAACGCCAATAACTACGCCGATGCCTGCGCCGAAGCCAATATCTGCGCCAACGCTGATGCCAACAACAAAAAAATCAATGCCAATGCCTGCGCCAACACTAATAACTACGCCAAAAATGCCAAAATCTGCGCCAATGCCAACAACAAAAATCAATGCCAATAGCTACGCCAATGCCTGCGCCAATGCCAATAGCTACGCCAATGCCAAAATCTGCGCCAATGCCAACAACAAAAATCAATGCAAATAGCTACGCCAATGCCTGCGCCAATGCTGATACCAAAATCAACGCCGATGCCTGTGCTGATGTCAATGCCTACGCCAATGCCTGCGCCAATGCCAATGCCTGCGCCAATGCCAATATCAACGCCGATACCAAAGCATACACCAATAGCAATGCCAATGCTTATTGCTGACTCTGTATCTCAAACTTCAACACTACTGCATTACCTGGAGGTAATTGCCATTCATGTTCACATTCACAACTTTGAATTCAGAAGAACAGTCACAGTATCATGAAAGAATTGATTCAAAAAATCCTCTCCTAAATTATTCCTGTATGCAGAACTCTAAACCTTGAAAGCTGAAAATATCAAAAAACCAAAACTTACCTAAATTAATCCTCACCTAAATTAATCCTGTATGCAGCGTCTATCTCTTTTCCAAAAAAAAAATGAATTACATTGTCATTTCAAGCCTGAAATGTACATTGTATAATTACAAATATGATACAAAATTTATGTGACTCTGTATTGAATTTGGAATGCAGCCGTCTACTACAAACATGAAGCAATGCTAACTGAGATGTCACCGGTATCAAGTTTGGAATGCAGCCGTCTACTACAAACATGAAGAAATGCTAACTGAGATGTCACCTGTATCGAGTTTGGTATGCAGCAGTCGACTACAAGTATCAGCCCAACACTTCGTGCATCCAGATCAGCCCAACACTAACGTCATCACATTGGAGTCACACTTAACTGAAAATCATACTGAGTGCCTTAACGGACTGTTTTCCAAAATGTGCATCAATAAAATCAACCGCGTCAATAGTGAAAGAAACGAACATTTTTTGATTTATTGAAATTTTTATGTGAAAATTAAATGTAACAATTCATCAATTCATTTAAAAAAAAAAAAAAAAAAATAATAATAATAATAATAATAATTTTTCATTCAACATACTAAATTTTTTTATGCAATAAAAATTAAATTTTCTATCTATTAATTTATGTGCAATTTCAAAAAACTATTCTTTACATATTAAACTTTCTGTTGAGATATTTTTTTTTAAATTATAAAGCTAAATCAAAAGTAATATTGATATTCTATATTTTGAGATATTGTTTGGAAACATATAACAAACGCTATTGATGAATTTTTATAATAATTTTCATATTTTTGGATGACATGTAATGTTTTTCTAGAAAAAATGTTACTGTTCTCAAATTTAAATTTCAACAATTTTCATTAGGGTCAAAGTAAATTTTTTCTTTAAATTTTCAAACAGTAAAATTTTTTTATGTCAAGAGGGGGGTATTTGTAATATTACATTTTTCTTCTCACATTAAATCGAATCTTCAATTCGAGATCTATGGAACTTTATAGTAAATGTCAGAGTTATCAATAGACGGACAAATTTTTGACGGAGAATTATTATCGTAAATGTTTGTTGCATTGTTCCATAATGTCACCGAGGTAGGGTTAACAAATTACTAAATAAATCGTTTATTTGAATAGAATATATGTATAAAAATTTAAAATAACATTTTCAAATTAAAGTTTTATTGAGAACAGATGTAGAATGTGAATTCTAAATTTATAAGTTATAATTTTGTGTTGACGTGTCTGTAAAGATCGATATTGAAGAGGGCGTTGTCTTCGTGACTGGCAATTGTGTCTTTTGCCTGTTGGACCTTCTTCTGAAAAACATGGCTGGCTGTTGCTTGTATAATTTTGTGCTCTGAGTTATTGTCTGTTTAAATGAATTTATTATGTTTTAGATTGAAGTTTATATAAATTTTTGTGCAAAATTCGCTATTAGTGTAGTAAAGCCAATAGCCACTGTGTTTCAACTGTAAACTAGATAAGTATTTTTTAGTTCGTAATAATTCTGAATCATTAGGCTTGTAAGTTATTGGTTTTTGTACATTTCTGTGTTTTGCAAAAAATTTTCATCTGAAGATTATAAGTTAATTTGCTCTGAAAACTGGATTTCTCATTCATAGGCAATAGATCCATTCACAGTTTATCAAGAATCTATTTTATTGGAGCCGAGAACTTTCCTTAGTGTGATAGGTGTTATATGCTATTCCAACCGTTTAAGGAAAAATTGGTAGCACGGCAAAGTCTAGGACTTAGCTAAATCCCGAGCTCGGAAACCGGCCCTCAGAGACATCAAGAATGGAGAAGAGAAGTACGCGACCGAGACGAATGGAGAGGCATACTGCGGGAGACCAAGACCCTCAATGGGTTGTAGAGCCAAGGAGTAAAGTAAGTAAAGTATCAAATTAAGAAATCCAGTGACTTTTGAGCTACGTGGTGTTTAGATTCCTAAAATTCATCGAAATAATATTTTTTCAGGATTTCAAAGTTCCAGAGAAGCCGTTCATGCGTATGAACTACTCAGATGCCATCAAATACTTGAGGGAAAACGACATCACAAAAGAGGATGGAACTTTCTATGAGTTTGGTGAGGTGAGTACTGGTTTCTCAAATAATAATAGATAATAAATACAATTGGTAGACTAACAAAAAAATTTGCTAACCACGTAATTGTAATTTTATTACAATATTTCAATTTGCTCATAATGACAATGCTTCTTAATGAATGAATCAATGAATAGCCTGACTAATGAAGAGCGTAACTGAATACTTTAACAGGCCAAAACATAACCCTTACTCGAAAGAAGAAGAAGATGAAAAAAAAAAGAAGAAGAAGAAAAAAAGAAGAAGAAGAAGAAAAGAAGAAGAAGAAGGAGAAGAAGAAAAATAAGAATACTAGACTATGTTTCTACTATCACGGACTCACAAGTTGATCCCTGGTCCGATTTACCCCTTCCACAGCATCAAGACGCTACTATGTATAGCAAAAACATTCGATCAATCAGCTGAGTTTTTGTCAGCTATTTTCGTCAAGAGCCTAGCACGCCGTAATTTTACAATTAGGAATAAATCAGTCGGTCATGCGCAGTTGGCTTATTTCAACTTCCGCACCGAACAACTATATAGTGATGTCCACGTTTTAAAGACAGTATTTGATTGACATTTGTGTTGCTATCCTTGTCTATCATTCGACAGAGCAGATAGCGCTATCCTTCTCTACCTCCCCAACGTTGCCAGATCGTTTTTCAATAATGTAGAAATGTAATTAACTAACAAATTATTAATTCCCAATTATAAAAAAAAATATTTTACCATTGAGAAATATATTTTTCGCCACACTTGGATGTAATGAGCTGGTTTACGTGCGTCATATGGAGGCCGAAAGTAATTGTTTTCCGACCAGGCCGGTAAAACTTTACGGCCCTAGGGCTGTAAAATGACCTTGAATAACAGCTGATCGTGTCCGATCTCACAAAAATCATAGAGAGATAATCTCATAACGACTGTAATAATCTAAGTTATATAATTATGTATCGTGAATCGCGGTATTATGTCTATAATATATTTTATAAATTACTGTTTCATAATTTGATATTATTATTCTGTTTTTGATATCAAACAATAGAATACGATGATATTTCCATAGCCTCAACAATATAATGTTTGCTGCATTGTCCATTGTCAGAAAGGTACGTATCGCAAGTATTTAAAAGTGAAGAATCGAATTTGAAATCAAAAGTACAATAATTGTATCAATATTTAAAAGTGAGGTAGAGTAATAATTGTTTCTTTTTTATTATCGAATTCCACTTCTTAATGCAATACAATCAACAATAATAATAAGAAAATAAGCAAAGATCTGAAGTTTAAGGTAAGCCTACTGGTGAAACTCAGCCTTGACTGAAAAATTCCTAGTAATTTTTCCGTAATTCATTATTAAAACTTTTAGATAATTTTTCTTCAATATTAAACCATATAGAGAAAACATTAGGCCCACTCAAGATTGAATCTTCGAATGTTTTCTCTATGATTTAACTATTTTCAGAGCAATATTTTGTTGTGAAAATGCCGGCAAACCGGCTTCAAATTCTATACACTATATTATAGTAGCCTACATACGTTACCTGACTTAATTCAGAGTGAAAATTTTATTGTGAGACAGATAATAATATTAATTTTGATAATATAAGTCATGAGCCAAAGTCTGTTGTAGGCCTACGCATTTTAGGAGTGAATTGTAAACTTTTTTAGAAGTCTAGTATTATGTGTATATGCTAAGTGTTATCAGTCAGGCCCTTAGGTTCAACGATACTCAATGGCCGAGAGCGTAAAGGCGTAATACATCAGAATTCAAAGCTGAATAACAATCATGATCTAGGTTCGAATCTCGGTCAATGACAAATTTTTTTGTCGATGAATTTCGACTTTTATTAGCTATTTTTTTATATTAGTTACCGTAATTTAAATTTCAATCAATTTTTTAGATATATTTTGAGACAAAACTGTGAAATATGCAATTATATTAATTTTTTCATCACATTATTTCAAAATAGTAATGAAAATTCTATTTATCCATCTATCCATGAGATATTGCACTGGGCGCAAAGCGCGAGCTATAAAAATTCAAACAATTATTCGAAATATCAATAGTATAAAAATATGGTCACTATTGTAAATTATTAATTAGTAATATTGAAATTAATT